>NC_056744.1:1000114730-1000414730 GCF_019279795.1 Protopterus annectens | reverse complement strand
CACTACATCCAAAATGTGCAGATTATGCTCTGGGATCTCCACCAGATAGGCCATGCCATGTACACCTCCTGCAACAGCTGCTTGCGGGGATGCCATATTAGTATACAAGTGTCAAAACTACCTCATCTGACTCCAATCAAACCGGAGAACTAATTTCAGAGATATTCCCAGACTGACAAATCTCTTGGGAGACTGAACCCAGCAATCCATCAAAGGAAACTCATTTCCACTGCTTGTATCTGTGATCTTATTTATTCAGTCAATACCTGAAATACATGACCGCAGTTAAGGACATGGACGCAGACTGATCACAGGCATAATGATTTCACCTTATGTCTCACCTCTAGCTGGCCCACCATAATATAATACGCTACTTACAACTTTGCTATTACAGAGCCCATTCACTGGTCAGTCTCTCATCTCCCCCTACCCTAATTTTTGAATGAGATCCCTGGATACCTATTTTCATCCACTAGACATAGGCATACTCCTCTCCCTTGCGCAGAGTGCTCTAGTCTTTCCAGGAAGGAATTATGACTTAGATCCATAAAACAAAATCTCTCTTTGCATGCTGCAATTCTGCATTAATCACTTGACATAGTTAAAGCTCACCACTGCCTGTGGAAGGAACCAATTATGTTTGGTAGGTCTTATCTAATTAATAAAACAGTTTTTTATATGATTCTTTCTCATAGTTTTCCAGCAACTCTGCTGTATAGTACAGATTCTTATTTGTTATTTATGCCAGACAGCCCTGTGAGCTTCAGATGACGTGTGCAATAGTCTAGTGGCATTAGAAGAGGTATGTTGTGTTGCATTCAAAATTCTGTCCCCCACCGCATGCTCCAGTACTGACACACACTGCAACATGGGGGGAGGTGCTTTTCTTTGGAAGGAGCATAAAGCAAAAAGTCCCATTTTGTAAAGCTGGAGATGTTTCAGGTGGATGAACAAAGGGTACTAGTCAGCAAAGAGCCAGGCCAACAGCCCAGGAAAAGAGAAGTAAGAGCATAACATGAAACATCCTCATCACCTGGGTTAAGATGGACATGATTCCTCCATCAGAATGAGAGATACCAACAAGGGCCTGGGGAAAAGTATAACTGTTCTCTCTGATTTTGAACATGTAATACAGTTTTTGGACACTATCCAGTACAGGAGGATTCTTTTGCAGTGTAAGTGGTGAAACAGGCAGCATACTCTCCATTGCTGTCAGAAAACCAGAAGGCTATGGGTTCTATACCCACTTCAGGTAACTGCATTGCTTCACTGCTGAGTGTGTTGTCCAGTGGATGAGATGTTACATCAAGGTCCCATCTGTATGAGTTGATGGAGGTGTCACCAGCTCAGGTGAATGTAAAAGATCCCATGGCACCTATAAATAGAGTAGGGTAATTTCCCTTTTGGCTTTGTCAATTATCACCAGTGGTAGAATAACCACCTTGGGTCTCCCCTGAAAAGAAACTGCTAAACCAATATGACTAAACCGGTCAACAAAAGATAAATAAATAGAATTATTCTATAGCTTCAGAGCAAGTCCCTTGTACAGCCCACACTCTTCATTGGAAATGACATTACAAGGCTCTCCAGGGACTGCCCTCTTCACTCTCTTTTTCTAGTTGAGAAATGTTACAGCGCTGTGCATTCTGAAAATATATTTTGCATGCTTTAAAACCACAGAAACAAACAGGAAGCTTTAGAACTGCAGTCATAACAAAAAGGAAGAGAATAATCAGTCCTTTCTAATTGTTTCTTCTGCAATTATGCCATCCAGCACCCAAATTCTGTTCTTACATTTCACAAAAATTGCTTTTTTGCATATTGCCCACAGTCTTGCCACTTCCACTGAATAAATGATGGTATGCTAAACTGTCACTGCTTCATCATTAAGGTAGATATAGTTAACATTGTTCTGTAACAGTTTGCAGTTGATACAAAGGCATGACGACATGTACATTACTGTTCCAGACTGGCACCTGTTGGGAATAAAGGGGCAAAGCCAAATTTCATCAGATCTGCAGTAGATGTTAATTAATAATGATATCAAGATGGAACATTGAGGCACTGAATACCCAAACACACTCACATAGATTTTTTCCATCAAGTCTTTGCTCTCAAGTGCTGACTCAACTCAGTCAGAAATCTAACATCTCGGATTACTTATATATATATATATATATATATATATATATATATATATATATATATATATGCGTGCGTGCAAGGCGATGCAGGCGTATGCAGCGTGTGTTTGTGTGTGCGTGTGTGTGTGTGTGCGTGTGTGTGTGTGTGTGTGTGTGTGTGTGTGTGTGTGTGTGTGTGTGTGTGTGTGTGTACAACACTATATGGAACTATACAATACATTGATGTAATGAACTCGATGGCTATAACGAATTAATAATAAGAGTATTACAAAAAATAAATAAATAATATGGTGTATTTCCCTGCTCCAAAATGACAAGTAACAGTCTAGCTGGTTAGATGAGATGCATTTCTATAAGGTAGTTTCAGGCTGTTTTAATCATATGTTCAACCATTCCATTGTGGAGATCTCCAACTCAATGCTTGCTCAGACAAGATTTAAACTCTTGATAAAAGAATTGTAAATCATTATCATTGTAAGACATAACATCTTCTGGTAATCTAAGCACATTAATCACTGAAGTTGATGTACTTTTCTTAAGCTGAATCATGTTTAAATTTTTGGAAAAGAGTCAACATAGAGTAGAAAGCTGAGGTTAATTAACTGAAATAAGTCTAATTTCATCCTTTGCGATGTCAGTGTCAGAATTTTATGTGTAATTAACTCTTCCTTCTTTTCTCAATGCCTGTATGTGCTACAAAGGTTACAGTCTTGTATCATTTGTTCAGTCATGCATTGTCATGTTAGCTCCATACATGAACATCTCTGGTTTTCTCTCTATACATTGACATACCAAGATGAGATTCATGTAATTTCAGCTGCATTTGAGTTCTTAACCTGGTGGGTATATTGGGGAACCAGACAGGTGATAGACTGTGTTTTTTCTGATTGACAATATTGGGAAACAGTTTTGCTGAATGTCACTTTCTTTCAATGTAGTACATGCCCTCTTTCTTACTGTTGTGCAATCATGGAGTTGATATCTAAGAGGTGGGATACAAAGGTGACTTGCCTTCTGCAAAAAAAATGTTTGCTTTAGTGTTCACCTTAAGTGGCTTTCATAAAAATTGTTTTTCAATATGTGTAATCAGGGAAACTGCATTTGATATATCAGCATAAAGCAAAATAATGACTTAATTTCCTTTGATGTTTGACCATAAGCCCATTTATGCATGAATATGCTTCACTGAATATGACCTATGACTTGATTAAGTAGCTGGATTTTCCTCACATTGTCTGGTTATCCCGTCACAATGACTTCATATAGTACTTTTATCTCTATTACCAACTCTAGTAGCAGATTTTAATTCCATAGAAACTAACATTTGAGCTATAACCAATAAAACGTCTAAGTCTTCTAGCATATCTTTTTTGCATTCTTAAGATATGCTTTGCTTAGCGGATCTTCAATATGTGTCCATTTTCTTCATTTGCATTGGACCTCCAAGTCATTCTTCTCAATACTTAATATCCTCTGTCACCTAGCTGTTGTCTTATATAATTTCTTCAACATACTCCAGAAAGGCTTTTGATCAGACCCAACTTTCATTTATTTCCCACAGACATAGTCATGAACCATTTGAAATCCAAATGCTACTGTATTTGCATTTCTAATTGAGCATGTCTTGTTTGTGCATCTGTCAATGCCCTCAGTGCATAGGTGATAGGTTTGTCTTACTCAGTAACAATGTAATGTACTTAATCTTTCATCATTGTAGCACTTTAGCATTGGCATAATAATTACTAGCCTCTTCAGCAATTTGAGCATTTTAGCTTGGTACTCCTACTAACTGAATACTGTATCGTGCTCAGACAACAGTCTTAGAGGTATAGTTATATTTATAGATAAGGTATAAACTTAGATATTGTGCCATCTCCAAGAATTGTATGAGTAATGAATTTTCTTTAGGAGTTTATTTATTTACTATGGCATATATTTTGCCAGCATCTGACTCCAACCAATATGCGTAAGTAAATGACCCATGTACTTCAAGAATGTAACCTCAATCTGACATCTGTCCTTGCTGAGCTTCAAACATTTTAATCTTAATATGTATTGAGCTTCAAACCTTTTAACCTTAATATGATAAACAGTTTCATCAGTCTGCTGCTGTGGTCTTACCGTGTAGAACTCCCAAGTAGAATGTCATCAGTATTCATAACACCTTCCAGTTCCTCTGTCAAGTTATATACAGCACTTAGAAGAATGCCTATGGAGTTGATAAAATCCCAACAGATAGTTTTAAATATATTTGTCAAACCATTGGCATATTAAATGCAGACAGCTTTGAGAATGCATCATCTGCTTTAATTTGTCAAAAACCTTAGTCTACATGTAGCACTAAAAAGAACTTGACACTGGGCTTACTGGATAATGCATTATGTGGTACTGCATACATTATTATGCAGTTGATGTATACCATACAACTACCACATAACCATCTCACCATATATTCAGAGTGCAGTTGTACCTTTTAAATGCATGGAGTAGAATTTTGGCTGTGTGCCTACACTCCTCGCTCATTCTCTCGCTGTAACAGGAATTTACTTGTAGAAGTCAGAAAGTAGTGTTTTTTAATTGAAGCTGGTAAACTACAGACAATATTTCACAGGACTTATATTGGTTTTGCATTATCACTACTCAAGCATTCACAATGGCTATATCTATGAACATTCAAGCTGCCCTCACACATTTGCATAAATCTGTGTCATAGAAGCTGTTCGCACTTGTCTTGTAATCATACATTGCATATTTTGTCTGCATGCTATGGTTATGTTACTTTGACTTGCAAAACTGTGAACATTTTTCCAGTTAAGCAGCCTGTATTCATTAAACCATTTCTAAGCCACACAGCCATTTTTGTCCCATATATTTAAGTTTTTTTTTCATTGTATTTATAAAATGATAACCTGAAAGGTCAAATTTTACATCTTATTTTTGTACACACATCTTAACCAGATCTGACCCAGCGGCTTTGTATGACAATAGCATATACACAAACTTAGCTTGCAGCTTTGTGATAACAAGTGGTACTCGGAGAACACAATTGCATAAGGTCAGTAAGCAGTAAAAAAACATACCACACAGCCCAGTACAATTTACAGACATGAAATGCAGTGGAGACTCTGCATACATTACAATCTCAGAGATGCGTGCTGTTTTAGGGATGCCATTTTGAGGCAAAAATTTAAGAAACGTTACCAAAATGTATTCTACCAAAAATGTCTCTAGTGTATGAAAATTGCAAAATGTGTTTTTCTAGGCAGATATAAGTAAGGAGATAAAATTTGCAGTTAAACAAATTATGTTGTCAGTTCCTCACTCAAAAATTTAAAATGCAATTTCTTTTAAAAATATGTATATGAGTCCAAGTCTTACATGGGCATTCTGTCTTGGAGCTAATAATGACAAACATGTGCTACAACAAATCAAGGTAATGAAATGGAAAAAAATATAAAATATTTCTTTAATATTTGACATAAATAATGTAAAACATTACTTCTAACACCATATCAGGTCTGCTGTATAAGAAATTAGTTAACAACAATGTCATGCTGGAACATGGAGATAATAAATATATGAATGCATGAGCAAGCGTCTGAATGTGCTTATGTGAACACACACACACACACACACACACACACACACACACACACACACACACACACACACAGACACACACACACACACACACACACACACACACACACACACACAGACACACACACACCTTGTCAATCAGTCCTTTACTCTCAAGTGTTGATACAACTCAGACACATCTCAGACCTTAGACTACAGGTATTTCTTAAAGGAATAGTACATCACATATTCAGTTTTTGACAACTCCCACCCTTCATTTTTGACCTTTCAGGGTCCCTGGTCACAGAACTCCATTTAGTATATATAGTGGTTGAAGAACGGGGGAATAATTGCCTAGCTTATTTAGCTGCGCAAGATCTAAGATAAGTGTTGCTGCACAAAAACTTTGCAGCTCTTGATCAGCTTCTGCATCCTTTATGGATTTGTGAATGCCCACAATGTGTAATCTAGCTGCTTTTACTCTGGGAGGGTGGGTGGTCCAAGGACTCCACAGCTTCAGGATCAGCTGTACAGAGTCCCTGAATGGATGTTTCTTCTTTTGCTGAGTATTTATCTTTAAGGGCCCATTCAGGTTAAACTCCTTAATATCCAGCTAGGCATTTTGGATAAGACATAGATTTTAGAAAATTTAGATATCAAATAAGCAGCTCTAAAATATACGTGTGTCACAGTGAGAGTGTTAACCCTTGTGCAAAGCCTTATTTGTGTTCTGTAGTTATGCCACTTTCTGTTGCAGGAACTAAATCCAGTTTCTCCTCCCATTCACTGTGTCTTGCCAAAAGCTCACTTTCTTCACCAAATCTGCTCCTTTGTTCCTGTCTTGTGGGATGAGAGCCAGTTACTCTCCAGCCTAAACAAGAGCTCTACAGTCCATTTGCTCTCTGTCTGGAAACATAGATTAGCCAGTTCCTTTCCCCAGAGAGGTAAGAGGCAGGCATTAGGGATTGGCCAAATTGCTGGCCTCATGGAACTCACTTCTCCCGCTCTTGGACTTCCTAATCCCCATGATGGCTCATTAGATCTGCACTAGTGCTGTCTGCCATGGAAGCATGCACACCTCTGTATGCATGGTGATACCTGTCTCTCAAGCAGTGCATTTTCTACAGGTTTGAGCTCCAGCAGCGCTGCACCTCTGTGTGTCATGCAAATGGTGCGACAGAACCATTTCACTCCCCCTGAGACAGGCAAGACAACAAAGGCCACTCATTCCCATCTTCTGTACTCGACTTTCTTCAGTGCCTTGGCTGCCAATCAAACAAGTCATCTGATTCATAGATTGGGTTTCATCCGTCTACATTACAGGCCTGTAGAACTGAGTCCAATTTCAAATTAGGTGGCAATGTACAGATGAATTACTAGAGTCTGTGTAAATTATGCAGTTTAATTGCCATAAGAAAAAAAAAAAAGTTCCACAGGACTGCTTTATACTAGACTAGGACAGCATCTAACTTACAGTATCTGAAGAAATATTAATATCTATTTTACAGGTTATGATATTGATTTCTGTAACAACTTTACAACATCCATGCTCGTGTTTATCACTATTCCTCAGGTTTTACACAAAAGAGTTCCTGAAAATTAGTTAGCTTATCTCAAAACTTCTTTTTTCTCATTGTCCTTTTTCAAGCCACCTCTGTTACAACATTTTACAGAAGCTAAAAAATACAAAGATTATAAAACGAGAGATAAAGAGAGATTTATCCCTCTTAATTGCAGTCACACCAGAAAAATGACTGGAAGAAATAGTGAAGTGGTCACTCCTGTTACAATAATGAGCATATAAATAAGAATCTCTGAAGAACAGATTGGGATAAAGCTGAAGACACACGGCTTGCAAGGCCTTCAAACATAAGGCTTCAGTGGAGAGACAGTATGAAACAAATATAATGGATCTGATTGGCTGAGTAATTTTATAAGGTAGTTTGATAAACTATCCTATCACAAATGTGACTTTGTGGATTTTTGCAGTGGCTTTGGTATTCCACTTATTTACTGCCTCTCAAACATACATGAATGGATCCCTGACTACAACCCAGATTCAATTAGCATCCCAGTCTCGGGAAAAGCCAGATGGGAAAGAAAGGAATGATGAGACTTGCCTACTTGCTTCTGCTTGGGAAAGGTAGAAAAATGTGCCCTTCTGGAGTGTGCTTTATACCCTGAATCCCAGGTAGAGAAGGGCCCATACAAAAGGCATTTATTTATAAGGATAGGTGGGGCTGGGCTTCTTGAGGATTATGACACTAATGAAGCAGGGACTTCTGTCACACTGCTCACTGCATGCCCACCCTTTGGCGATTCTCTGGAATGCAGAACTTAGGACTTTACATAAACAGCAATTAAGCTACAGTGTGATGGACCAGCTGACCATTCCTCTCCCTAATGCCAAGACAACATAAAAACTGGTAATATAGAACTTTTTTTCCCTGAAGGTGGAAGACTCTGTTGGCAAAAGGTGATGTTTGAATATCACTCCTATTAACTATGAGAATGGGGAAGGAAGGGGTATGGTGTGCAGGAAACAGACCTGATGTCAATGGTAACTGTAATAAAGCATTTCAAAAAAAGTACTCCACATTTTAGCATTGGTGTGAACAATGTGTTGTGCTATGAAGTAACAGAATGAGAGCAAAGGATGTTTGGTAAGCAGAGGTCATTAGAGCATGACAGTCACTGGTTCATAGGTTCATAGGTTCATAGGTTCATACTAGGCTATCTGCCCGAGGGCATTTACAAGCCTAGCCCATTGTTTTGTGGCTTACGCCACCCCTTTAGTATGGGGAACTATACCCATTATTTTGCTGTGCCTCTGTCGAGCAGTGACACTGAGGTAATCCCTGGGGTATATCTGCGATCTCCCATCCATTGGTCAAGATTTCTCTTGAACAAGGCCAGCGAGGTGCTCTGCCTCACATGTACCGGGATTTTGTTCCACAGCATAGGGAGTCTTTGGGTGATGAATCTATCCTCCAGCACGTCCTATTAATAGCCGTGTCAAGGTTTAAGTCTCCCGCCCTTGTGGCTCTGATGGATCTAGATTTTTTGAGGTGAAGCATATTCATCAAATCTGGGTTTGACATGGCCTTGTATGTTAGGCAAAGGTCACCTCTGAGCAAGCGGTAAGCGACTGAATAGAGCTGGAGTTCTTTCAGTCGGGCAGCATAGGACAGATTTTTGAGACCCTTTATCCTTTTGGTGAGGAACTTTTGTGGCCTCTCCAGCTGCTGCTGGTGTGGTACCATGGGAAACAATCTAGCTGGTGTCCAGTGAGTACTGCTGGCACATATGGGGAGGGATTTTTGCAAGATGCTGTGGTTAAATTATTACCCAGGTGTCTGTGTAGAAGAAGAAGAAGAACCCTGGAATAGACCATGACAGAGATTTGAACATCAGAGTGGGAGACTTTATATTTTCAGTTTGTTTTTAGTTGAATCTCTATGGTTTCTGAAAGGGGAAGCTGGGTGTTTGGGGGGGCAACACAAAAGTAAACAACAAGGCTATTCAGCTCAGTAGAGCATGAGACAGTAAAGAGATCTTGGATTAGTTTTAAATTAGATGTGGTTTAGGAAATACATTGTAGTTTTTTATTTAATTTGCAGAGAGTTGAGCTGGACTATATTGGCTCCTTTCATTCATGATGCATTTGCAAATATATGCGATAAAAGAATAATATTTGGGAGTTAGTGAGAACAATATTAAGTAAAGTTTACAAATAAAAAGAACACAAATTACCTTAATAATGTTTAATACTAGCCAGTTACCATGAAATCCTTCAATTCATTTATAATTGCCACAAGCAATCAAGATGAATTTACTGTAAATACTTGTACCCTTGCATTTCTATTGTGCATTAGAACAGAGAAATATAGTTTATTTTTAGATAAATGCAATGATGGCAGAATGAGTCAGGAATGAATTCCAGATTTGTTGCTTACATGTGAGGTAGTGCTAAGATACTCAGTTGTTGTGATTAAGATGTGCTATATCATAAGGTTCATACATAAGATTTTAGCTCTAGTACTATGTATGAAGACCTGCAATGGTCAAGATTAATATCTTAACAATTAAGGCAACAATCTACATAGGACAGTGGGTAGTAATTTAACACCAGCAAATGTGTTGCAGTGATGCTGATTTTTGAGTGTACCTACCACCTGTGATATGCACCTATGATGAAACAACGTGATTTTTTTCCCTGTTCTGTTTGACGTCATCTTAAATTGTTGATAACGTTGCTAAAACTGACAGGGCATACTCAAGTGCAGGGATGAGAATACCTTTTATCAGATATGTTCTAGCCTGTTTGGTAAAGTAGCTGGCCATCCAATAGTACGTGGATAGCATCATATGTGCGTTCTGTCTGCTGTTTTAACTTTGTCAGGTAAAAAAGTCAATGCAGGGTCAACCCAAGTTCACAGGTATTTAAACACTTGTACATTTTCAGTGGGGTGAGCCTCAAGTCCCCTTAATACGCCAAACATATTTAACTTTACTTAGTTAATTATCTGCGTTTTTATCTATTTTGTACAGCATGTGTATCCTTATGCCAAAATGCCAAAGGAAAGTCAGAGTCAATGCATATGCCATATCTTATAAAATGCTGTGCATCACATGCTGGGTGGGGGCAATAAAAAGTGGTGTGATGTTCCACCCATTTTAGAAGAATGAACCTTGCTGTTTGCACACCAATTTGCCAGATAAGCGCAGCAAGAGGTACTGTCAGAAATACATATTTCAATCTATCTCAGTTGTGAATGACGTGCTCTTATTGAGAGACTGAGGATGCAAGCTGACAGATGTCGTGTACTCCCATCAAAATAAAAATAAAATGGGTTATCTGTAAAGGATCTTAGTGAAACTTTCACATAAAGAAAGATAAATGCCACATCAAACTAGGTTACTGAACTGAGAAGGGTGGAACATGTAAACATGACTACATTAGCTTAACTCTTTGGCTCAAGCTTTTTTCTCCACAAAGGAAAAACTGTTGCTAGTTTTTGAACCTTGGACTTGTGTTAATACTGCATTTGCTAGTGAAAGACACTTGGCTAGGAAGTATGCTGCTGCAATAGTTTATTGATCTACGCAACAAACGTCTGACTAAGGGAAAACACAGACTGTGCCCTTTATAAATATCATATTCACACATCAAGTATTTCAGTTTCATGGTGGAGAACAGTACAAGAATCTCACTATCTGAACCCTCACCTAAATAAACCAGGATCTCCCAAACCTTGAGCTTCTGTCTGTATTACTCATGCTTTAGTCACAATGCGACCAGCTTGGAACATACCAAAACAAAGTCCTTCTTTCATTTACAGCAGGCTAAGACGTAAGCAGGTTAACCTACGTGGAAACCTCAGTGACATTTCTTAACTGACAGTGGGGAGGGGGAATGCAGAATGAAACAGTGTAATGTTAGACTGGGGGTGGGGGAGGGGAAAGCAAGAATCTTATTTTTCTGATGTCTGTGTGTGATATGAATTGACATTTTAGCAACTGACTGAGGTCTAGGATAACATCAATAGAAAAATGTCATGGCTTCTGCAACAGCAAAACAGGATAATGAAACCAGACATGCTAACAAAATTAACTGTGCGGGTGGTTAGCTGTGTCAATAATTTCTCCACTTGCCAAACATAAAAACACTTAATTGAATTTGATAAGCAAAGTCTTTACTTCTTCTTCTTATTATTATTTTTATTATGTTTTACACTGTTTTAACTTTGTTAATACAACATTAAAATACCATTTACTGAGGTGTTATGGGGAGAAAAGCTCCATAAGAAGCTGTTTTGAGTTTAACACCAAGACATTCATTAGCATTAATAATCATAAATATTTGATTTATTAATACAGAATTGACACTGGGAAAGATTTAATGAGTATGAAAAGTAAGAAAAATGATTGATTACATCATTTAGCCATATACTGACAAGTATTAGAACATTTTTAAAAAAAAACAAATTGTAAAAGTAGCAGTCACCATACTAAACATAAAATACACTATAGTTTTCCTGAGTGATGTTAGGCAAGCAGTGGTTGAATGTCAAATATATTATATACTTCGTGGCAGATTCATTTCTGCCAATTCCATTGGCATAGAGGGATAAAATCCTGGATGTAACCCTGGTGATCTGAGTCTGATGAGCAACTTAAAACATTTGCTGAAAGTCCGCAAGGATGGGGAAAGATGAATGATGAGGTGCTGTCTGCTCACCTTTTTCAGGAAGGAAAGTATGGGGATGTTTTGTGGCAATGTCCATTCACAAACCCACTGGAGATATTGGGGTCATGTTGAGAGGGCCAGTGCTACAAAAGGTGAGTGGACGAAGAAAGAAATGTGACCATACAGGTGGCGTGCTTCCCTCTTGATTGTATGCTCACCTAGGTGATGTCAGCCCAGCTTATTAGCCAAAAGTCATACCCCTTGCAAGTGATTCAGTGGTTCATGACTTGGCCTCATCCAAGAGAACCTGTACATGGAAAATTGGATGACTTTCATGCATAGGGGTCTCCAGAAGAGATCCTCCTACTGTGGGCCACAGAAGACGTATTTGTCTATCTGTCTGTCTAACTCTTTTTCTATCTATCTATCTATCTATATATCTATCTATCTATCTATCTAGCCATCTACCATATTCGGGAATGGAATTTACAAGTACCAGCAGTTTGTAAAGGTCTGCAAAACCTGAGATAACAGCATATAAACAATATATAAAGGCCAGCACATATGGGGTGTAGAACATTACAGCAGCTGCAAGGTGCATTGGTTGTCTTACTTATGGAGATAAGTAGTGAATTCCTACTCATTATTTTGACTTGGAAGGATATAATAACCACATAGTAGGAGCCATGGCTGCTATGCGAGGGTAACCATTTGAAATATCGGGACCTGCTTCAGCAAGTCCTGAAATACAGACACTGAGCAGCTGAATTCTTTGTTTTTTTGAGGTATGGCAATCTCAGACTTGGTATATATAAGTCTGGGGTTGGAGGGCTTGCTCCCCACCTTGGGGAATAAGTTTAAAGGAAAAGAGCAATGTTTGACATTTACTCTTCTCCTGCATTTTTTTACTTTTTTTCAGTGTGTCAGCACTCGGCATTACAACTGTTGACATTTCAAAAGGGAGTCCTGTGTAAGTTTAATGTATGCACTCCCGAGGAAGATAGAAGACAATGTAATTAATTTAATGCAATGGATTCATTTTTCAGCCACATTTGAACCAAATTGCTGCTATTTGTTGCAATAAAAGCATCAGCAGTTGAAGGAAGGGAGGAGAAAATGGGAGAAAGAAAGTAAGAAAGAAAAAACTTTTCCCTAATACTGCAGGAGTAGCATTTTCTTGTTCTACCCTTAGCCAGCTCTAACTTCTTCCTTATTCATTGACTCTTTATTCCCTTGAATATCTTTCTCCAATACCTCATATTGCCTCTTCCCATTACTACCATCATCCCGTTTTCTTCCTTCTTCCATTCCTTGGCTATCTGAATTTTAATCAATCCTGTCAAGAAAAAAAAAAGAACACCCCATTATCTGGTGCTTAGTCCAGCCATTTTTTTCTCACATTCCAAATGCAAATAGCAAAATTTTTCGAGTCCATCTCTAACATTTCATTATTTATCTTTTCCAAAAACATATTGACAGGCCCACTCTGGGTTAGTAATCATGGAGCCTGAACCCTCACCACTGACACTGGAGAGGGACGTTCACTTGAAATACAAATGGATACACTTAGTATTTCCAGATGCAGACCTCTTTGCATCAAGCACAATCTCCTTAAGAGCACACAGGGAACATGTTCAGTCCAGGGTCTGGTTCTTCTCTTTCTCTCTCCAGACCCCCAGTAAGACTCCCCACTAACATAGCATTAGAGGTGAGTCCTTAGCCAGGGTTCCAAGCCAAGAACTCCAGCACCCTCTCTGTGAAACAAGTGCCTTGTGTCCCTGCTCCAAGCAGCTGACACAATACTCTTTGAGATTTGATTTACACACACACACACACACACACACACACACACACACACACACACACACACACACACACACACACGCACACATGCACATATGCACACACGCACACACACACACACACACACACACACACACACACACACACACACACACACACACACACACACACACACACACCTGGGAAAGGCTGCACAGATACATCTGCTGTGCCCCCTTCTGTCTAGACTATACGATAGTTATCACTGCCACTAGAACCCCTGCCAGCTACTTTAATGTTCTTACAAGGGTACCCATTTGTACTGTGTACAATTAATACTAATACAAATGGTAGTTTGACCAGCAACAAGGCTTTCTGGAGTGGCCAGAGTTATCACCAAATAAATATATGCAAATCCTCTCCAAATTAAATATTTCTCTAAAAGGACCACCCACAATGAAAAGTTTAAATATATGTAATAATAAATAATAAAAGAACATGAAAATACTAAATATCTATTTACAGTAAACACCAGAGTTTCAGTCATGGGAAAAATTAAAAATAACACAGCTGGAAAGATTCACACAGTTACAGAAAGCAGTAACTTAACTATTCTCACTATATTTTCCTAATATTTAGAGAATTACTACCCCTGGTCACTTACTACTGCAAGGCAAGATGAAACAGGTGAGTGGTCCTTATTGTTAGATCCAAGACAGAATATAGAATACTGAGCGCAATCTTCTACTACTACTATCTAGATATAATTTCTGCATTGCAGAATGGCATCACACACATCTGATCATCTGGCTCAGTTTCTCGCACTATCCCCCATCACTAGAAGCTGCAAGCATTTTAGCACCTACACGTAAATAATACACACACAAGAGCATTGCTCAGATCTGGTGCAGTTGCTGGAAGTTATAAAACCATAAAACACTTCCCTTCCTCCTACAGGAGCTTAAAAAACACACTTCTTACAGACATTCTGTCTCTGCCTTCATTCAAAACTGTGAGATAACATCTTTATGGCCTAGGCCCAGTAGTTTAATTTTCTTACTGTTTTTGAAGTTTGAGATTAACCTATTGTCTCCCAGTATCTTCTGTCAAAACATATTAATTTAAACAGTAATGCATGCACATTTCTTTTCTTTCCAAAAGGACACATTGTTGATGCATGCTTAACACAAGCAACTTTACAAATGCATTTTCAACACAAACATCTGTACAAATCAGTTTGATATTCAAATAACATATAATTCTTTACAGAATTCCAGCTAGTTCATAGGTTCATAGGTTCATACGTTCATACTAGGCTATCTGCCCTGGGGCATTTATAAGCCTAGCCCGATTCTGTATGGCTTACGCCACCCCTTGATTTGAGTATACTGTGCCCTTTTTAAGGTTTAGTTTACTGTGCCTCTGTCTAATAGTGACAAGGGAGTAATCCCTGGGACAAACCTACGATCCCCCATCCACCTATCGAGATTCTTCTTGAAGAGATTCAGTGAGGTGCTCTGCCTCACATGAACTGGAATTCTATTCCAGAGCGAAGGGAGCCTCTGGGTTATGAACCTGTCCCTCCAGCAAGTTCTATTTATTTCTGTGCTGAGGTTCAAGTCCCTCGAGCGTGTGGCTCTAAGGGATTTAGATTTACTGAGGTGGAGCATGTCCATTAATTCTGGATTTGACATAGCTTTGTATGTCAGGCATAGATCGCCTCGAAGTAGGCGGTATGCAACTGAGTAGAGCAGGAGTTTTTTTAACCGAGCAGCATATGGCATCTGTTTGAGACCCTTGATCCTCTTGGTGAGATACTTTTGGGGTCTTTCTAATTGCTGCAGGTGTCGGGTAAGGTACATCCCAAAAGGGGCATTGTATTCTATGATGGGCCTGATGAGGGATGAATAAAGGGGCACGATTACCTCTCTTGATCTACATGTGAAACCCTTCGTGATGAGGTGGGCTATGTAGAAGGTCTTTCTAACCACTTTGGCAATGTGTTTTTCAAAGGAGAGATTGCTATCAACTTGGGTCCCCAGGTCCCTAATAACTTTCTCTGTACTTAATGGGTTTCCGCCTATGTGGTAATTTGTGGGCACATTGTTTTTGCCAAAGGGTATGACTATACATTTTTTGGCATTTAGCTTTAAACCACGGTGCTGGCACCAGTTATCTGTCTCTGTGAGACCTTTTTGAAGGATGTTTGTGTCAGCTGGAGAGTCGATTATGGTGCCTAGTTTGCAGTCATCTGTGAACTTGGTGAGCCATAGTCCTCCCACGTTTGCCTGTACCTTGGAAAAGTATTTACCGAACAAGAGTGGTCCCTAGTTGTGCTAGCATATGTTACACATCCACTGCTCTACTTCTTCTGGCATGGCTGGCAGTTCTTTCTATAATCACAGCTCTCCCTCTTTGAAGACTCAGGCTAGTTTTTCAAGTGCTTGTTAAGTAACATTTCATGAGAGGAATGAGCCTATCTGGGAATACATTACCCCACACTCTGTCTTGAGACCCCATCTGCATTGCGATTGCTAACCCCACTGCAGTGCTGTACTGTCATATCATATGCCTGCAACCCTAGGCTCCTCCATAGCATTTTGGCATTTTGCAGGCTGGCTCGCTGTAGCCATTAGTCCCCTCAGACTCCTCCTGCCTCCTACTGCAAATACTTAGCACCAGGGCCTCCCTATCATGGTAAGGTTTCATCATGTTAACATGGTACAATTTGGGCCCCTGCCTCCTGCCTAGCAATTCTACCATGTAGTTAATATCGCTGACCTTCCTTACCACTTTGAAGGGTCCCTCCAAAGCTGCATGTAGCTTAATATGTCTGGCAGGTATGAGAACCATCACCTGCAGTCCCACAGCATAGTCTCTGGCTCGAGCATTCCTGCCATACCTGAACTTTTCTGTTGTTGGGCTCCTGCCAGGTTCTCTTGGGCCAAGCCCATAAGCTCCCTGAGCCTTGTTCTGAAGTTTAGAAAAAAAATGCCACGAAAGACTCCTTGTGGGATTCACACTCACCCTCCCACTCATCACAAATCAAATCTAAAGGTCCCCTCACGCTATGCCCATACAGCAACTCAAAGGGTGAAAAAATTGTGGATTCCTGGGGGACCTCTCTGTAAGCAAACAGCAGATGAGACAAATATTTGTCCCACTCTCTCTTTAATTGATCTGTAAATGACCGTAGAATGATCTTTAGTGTGGAGTTTAACCTTTCCACAAGGCCATTAGTCTCGGGATGGTAGAGGGTGGTCTTTAAGTGCTTCACCCCACAATGTTTCTGCAGTAAACCAGCAGGTTTGACATGGAATTGGCACCTCTGTCAGTCAGTATCTCTTCTGGGAAACCTACCCTGCCGAAATTCCCTAACAAAGCATTTGCCACCTCCTCCATCGAGGCAAAGGAGATGGCAAAGCATTTGCCACCTCCTCTGCCTCGATGGAGGACAGAGCCACCACCTCAGGGTATCTGGTAGCATAATCAACTATCACTAGGATATGCTTCTTCCCTGTGAAACTTGGGGTACTCAGAGGCCCCACAATATGCATAGCTATCCTCTGAAATGGCTCCTCAATCACAATCAAAAGCATCAAAGGAGCTTTGACCTTGTCTCCTGCCTTGCCTACTTTTTGACATTACTCACAGGCCCTGCAGTACCCTGTTACATCCCTTGCAATCACAGGCCAATAAAAGTTCTGCATAATATGTTTCTTGGTACATTTTATGCCCATATAACCTGCAAAAAGAATGTCATGGGCTATGGCTAAAAGTGCCAGATGGTAGGCTCCAGGCACTACCAACTGCTGTATTACCTAAAGCTCTAGCCATCCCTCAGGGGTCCACTCTCTGTACAGTAACCCTTTGTTCCAGTATGCAGATTCCCCTTTTCCTAGAGAATCAGGTGCCTCCTTGGCTACCACCCTCAAGACCCTTAGTGTAGGTTCTGAGAGATGACCCTGTCTCAGCTGTACTTTTGTGATTCTTCCCAGCTCCTCTTCAACAGGGATTTTAGTATTCTCTGACAGCAGTGCCTCACTGCCAGTCTGGGTACTACCACTCACCTTTGCCCTTGCAGTTACTCTGTCCAAGGGAATATCAGTACCTCCCAGCAGCTGTGGCTCACCTTCAGGCTCACTGCTACATGGTAGCTCACTCCATGAAATAGCCACCTCACCAGCCCTGGCTTCTAGTGTGATGTCTGTCTGGGGCTCCCCCAGGATAACCAGACCCACATGCCTGTCTCCAAGCCTGACTGCATGTAACTGCATGTGCACAAGGTACTAAATTATCAAAATCATTCTCAAGCATGATGTTTGCAGGGATATCCTCAAACACACCTACTTGCTTTCTTCCTTTTCCACCCTCCCAGTCAAGGTGAACACTGGCCAAAGGCATTTGCAATGCGTTCCCTCCTAAAGTTTTGACTGAAGTCGACTGCCCAAGGAAGTACTGCTACTCTTTAACCACTTCAGGCTTCCCAATGGTTTTGTCAGAGGCTGTGTCTCTCCTAGCAGAGGCCTGTTTTCCATCCACTATGATAGGATATGACCTCTTGTGATAGTTTGGTACCCCTGTTGTCTCCAGACAACTTACCACTGGCATACTGTTATTCCCGCTTGCTGGCTCCCCCACCTTTTGTTCCCACCTTGCCTACATGGACATCTATATGATACATGGCCCCACTGGTTACATTTAAAACATTTAACCCTCCATCCTGGCCATGTACCTGAAATAATGGCTTCCCCTGCTACTGGTGGACCATGTTGTGGTGGTTTAGGCTGCCCACCATGAGTTCCCTTATATCTATGTACAGCACTGGGTATCCCCTTCCTGTGCATTGATGCCCTGCTTGCAATGCAGAGATCCCCTTTCTTCCCCAGCTCATCTGTAGAGTTACATTATTTGCCAACCAGATACTCATGTCCTCAGTCAAAGTGCTAAGGGCTTGTTCTCTCACCAAAACATCTGCCAGCCCTTCAACAGTGGTGACCTGACACCACCTCCCCCACCTATGAAAATAAGTGCTTAACTCAGCAATATAATCACACAGACTTTCATCTGCCTTGTTCTATGCTCATGAAATGTTTTTCTGTAAGCTTCGTGTGTTAACTTAAAATATTCAAGTAAACATTTCTTTACTTTTTCATAGTTTAAACAGTCAATGTCAGACAATTTAGAAAGAGCAGTTACAGCTTTACCATGCAGTAAGGGGGGCAGGAACCTTGCCCAGAGCCCTGGGGAAACATTATACTGTTTACATACCCTTTCAAATATGTGGAAACAAACTATTAAAATTATCACCCTCTGTAAATTGTGGAAGAAATTTACTGACCTTTATTCTTCTGGGGTTCGGTTATTCCCTTCTCCATTACCTCCATGACCCTGGCAAAGAGTCAGCATCTCCCTTTCATGTTGACGCTGCTTCTCATTTTCTTCTGCCTCCAAATGCTCTCTACTGATTCTAATTCCATTTCTTTTTGCCTGCTGCAGTCTCTCTACTGATTCTAATTCTGTATGTTTAGCTTCCAGTTCAAGTCTTTTTAACTCCAGTTTAAGTCCTCTGAGGAAAAGATGAACTGTTCTGTTTCTGACGGCTGGAAATCCCCATCAACAAATGTTACCCTCCTGGTTGCTGGTCTGAGCTACGAATAAGGCTCAAATCATTTCCTTTTTAGTCAGGTTGGCATACACCAGTCCTTTAGCTTCATACACCTTTCCAATTGGTTCTTTGTCAGCTTTTCATAATCCTCTGTTGACATCTTTGCCTGCTTTCCCTGACTAAACTAAACTAAGAAAAAATAAATTTAAACAACTGTTGTGATATGAAACTCTGAATGTTTACAGTGAGACTGCTGAGAGAATGCACACCTTTAGTGACAACCACTTACAGGCTACAGAAGTTCAGTATCCACACCACTGCTCACAATATGTGACATCCCCATGCTGGGCCAATAATCAAGGAGCCTGAATCCTCATCACTGACACTAGAGAGGGATGCTCACTTGGAATACAAATGGATGCACTCAGTATTTCCAGATGCAGACCTCTCTGCATCAAGCACAATTTCCCTGAGGAGCACATGGGGAACATATTCAGTCCAGGAGCTGGTTCCTCTCTTTCTTTCTCTCCAGACACGTAATAGACACCCTACAGACACAGCTTTATAGTTGAGCACCCTCTCTGTGAAACCAGTGCCTTGTGTCCCTGTTCCAAGCAGATGACACACACATTCTTTGAAATTTGGTTTGCAAACACACACACACACACACACACACACACACACACACACACACACACACACACACACGCACACACACACATACACACACACACACACTCATACACCTGTTAAAGGCTGTCACAGATTCACCTGGCCCCCTCTGCCCAGACTATAAGGTGGTAATCACTGCCACCAGAACCCCTGCCAGATAGTTTAAGGCTCTTACAAGGGTACCCAATTATACTGTGTACAATTAATACTAATGCAAATTGTAGTTTGACCAGCAGCAAGGCTTTCAAGAGTGGGCAAAGTTATCACCAAATAAATATATGCAAATACTCTCCAAACTTAAATATTTTTCTAAAAGGACCAGCTACAATGAAAAGTTTAAATATATTGAATAGCAAATAATAAAATAACATAAAAATGCAAATGTTTTGCTTATTAAATTTTCCATTAGCACTTTGCTTTTGGTCCTCCAGAGGTTTTTTCTGCCCTGCTTTATTGTCAGATGGAACACTAAGCCTAGCTTCAGCTGCACCAACACACCTGTCACCCAATAGCCATTCCTAAGTGCGACCTCTTTTCCTAACCATGTAAATTTACCTAACACTATGGACAGACAGTTTCCCACAGTTCTCCAGCCAGCTTTGTTGACATGGGCATCCTTAGGCAGTGTAACAACTGCCTCATGTTCACCAACAACCATCTACTCCTAGTCCACACAAACTCAACACGTGAGAGATGCAACTATATTAAGAACCTTGAATCCATGCTCTCTCACATACCAGTCAGTACATATGACAATAAGCAGGTTGTCAGCATGCACACCTCACCTTCTTCTCCAACCAAACCCACATCACATACCTACATATATGGAAGCCCTCACTAGAAACATACCTAAATGCAAGACACTTCCCAAACATAAAAACAAGCCCGCTACATATAATACTATCTCTGCAGAGCACAATACACATAATAGTTCATGGGCCAGTGTCTCACCTGTTAAGCCGTGAAGGCATAAATTAAAAGCAAACATTAGTCATAGGTGATTCCATCGTGAGACACACAGATGTCCCTCTGACCAGGCTGGATAAAGAGAAGGTCACGGTCAGCTGTCTGTCAGGTGCCAGGATATGCCATATCACATATGCACTCAAGTCTCTCAACAGCAGGTACTATTATGACTCCATCATAGTCCATGTTGCTGTGAATGACTTGAGATACAACCTTTATGGACTATATGAAGAGAGACATGAGCTTTTGGACTATGTGTCTCAGACAGGTATGTCCCTAGCCTTAAGCAGCATTTTACCTTCACTTAGGAAAATGCTTCAATATAAACAGAAAATGATTGACTTCAATGATTGGCTTAGTTTCTCGTCATTCTAAGGTGCTTCAGTATCTGTCAGACTGGGATGACATGTTTGACAGACCTCAATGCTTTGCCAGAGATGGTCTTCATCTGTCACCGCTGGGATTTCGGCTACTGGTTAAGGCTCTTTCCACCCCCATAGTGCCTTTTTTAGGCAGTGTCTCAAGGACAAAATTCCTGATGTAAAATATCCATCTAATAACAACCTCGTGGTTATGCTGATAAATGCTAGAAGTCTTAACGCAAATCTGCACTCACTGGAAGTCATCCTCACCTTGGAAGACGCAGACATTTGTGCAGTCACAGAGACCTGGTTTAAGACTGTGGACAGCACCCCAGCCATACCAGGTTACACCTACTTCCACATGTTCAGACCACAAACTGAAAGTGTGAAAGCTATAGGAAGCGATGTATCAATATTCATTAAATATAAATACACCTCCAGATTGGTTAAACAATATGATTCACTGGTGATACTCCAGATGCAAATAACTGTTGATAGGACACATATTCAAGTCATTCCCAGCTACAGGATCCCCTCCATGAATCAAGACACCCACTCTGCCTATTTGGATCTACTTGAGTCTATCAAGATACATCTGAACACCATGATTTTGGGCAACTTTAACTACACAATCATTGACTGGGTAAATTGCTCATGCTCAGACTCACTTGCCCAAAGGTTCCTCATCTTCATTAACTCCAATGCCCTGGGCTAGCCAGTTGACACCCCCACAAGAGGTGCCAACATCCTGGATCTAGTACTTAATACTGGGGACCACTGTAGCACCACCACTGTGAGGTCTTCTCTTTTGAGATCTGACCACAAATTAGTCTTATTCGAAGTAACTATCATACCTGATGCCCCACCCCAGCTGCAACTAAACTAAAAAACTTCTCCAAAGCAGATTACCTCTTACAGGATGGTATATATAACTTCACTGTACCTCCCCCTCAGATGGAACTGGCAACTATGCCGAGTTCTACACCAGTGCTTTATACAAACACCTGTATAATTGCATTGACTTGGCAGTACCTGGTAGGTCCAAAACAAGCTCCTCAAGGAAGAGCAAACCTGCCTGGTGGACAACTGCCATTAACAGGCTTTATAATAAGAGGAAGAAATTGCTGTCTAAGAGTAAGAGGGAGCAAAACCTAAATTGGAACACTCCTTCCTCAGCTTAAACAAGTGAATAAGACTTCTTTTGAAGTCCTCCAAAGCAAATTATGAATCCAAATTAACTTCCTCAACTAAGAACAACTATAGGGCATTCTTTAATTACATCCATAACCTAAAAGGAAAGGCCCAGATTTTGTGCCAAACTGGTAGTTAATGATACCACATATACTGAGCCTGTGGACATTTCTAAGCTGTTGGCTGACAGGTTCTGTGAAATCTTCACACCCATGTTCCTGCCACACGTACCCTATAACATCTCTACCACCTCTCCCCTACCTTGTATCTCTAAAGAGCATGTCATAAATGCCCTTTCTAAGGCCAAAAACACAGCATCTATGGGACCTGATAACATCTCAGACTGCGTCCTACATGGGCTCCAACAGGAATTAGCAAGATGACTGCTTGGTTTGTATCATTCCAACCACCTGCAGCAACTGGAGAGACCACAAAGGTTCCTCACTGGGAAACTTCAAGGTCTTCAACATATGTCCTATGTGTAAGGGCACTAGGACCATTAGCCTAGTAACTTACTATGATCCTATGACCCTATGTACAGCTATTGTTTTTGATCCACAGAAGAGCCATTTCAGCCACAGTTCAGTGTCTCTCTCTCCCTCTCTCTCTCTCTCTCTCTTTCTCTCTCTGTGAGCCCAAATTTTGGCCTTTCATGTTGCCACCATCATACAGCCTGTTCTACTTAGCCTCTCTTTCCTTACCTTTATGTAAATTGGTTCTCTTCATTGATTCTCTCTCTGTCTGTCCTCACTCGCACCAGTTGGGCATACTCATCCATTCCTTCCACAGCTTCTGCATTACTTCTTCCTCCCCATATCTTAATTACCTGTCGATTCGATCACAATTTCCTTAAACCATACTACCCCAAACTGATGGAACTCATTATGTTGATTAGTCCTTCATCTGTCTTACTTATTCTTCTATTTTCCACGTGTTTAACCTCCTACTTTGTGTTAATGATTATTCCTCTTTTCCTTCCCCAGTTATATTGTGTTGGCAATCTCAATTTACCTATGCCAGCACCCTGACCCCACCTGGCATGATAGAACCTATCTTCTATGCTCTTTCCTACTGTACTTTAACAATTACAAAACCTACTCAGCTCTTCCTTTTCCATTAGATAAAATTAACACCCCCTAAGAACAAATGAATGCAGCCTTTAATCATACAGAGAAGAATGATCTGATTTGTCATAGGGAACATCAACTGCAGTCCTGGATCACCTACAGCCTGTGCCCCAGACAACAAACCTCCCCTAACTTTCAGAAAGTCACATGATCAAGACTAAAGGCTTGACCTACTTCATGTTGTGCTGTATCTTGTTGCTAAATTACTCAAACTTAAATCTTTGCTACCACTGTACACTACTGATATTTGTGGAGTATCAGAAAGGTGGTTGATGTCTTCTATCTTTTAACCATGTTTTATTTTTTTTCAATCCTTTATTTTTATTTATTCATGCTTTGTTGAGCAGTTTAGTCCCACAAGGCTTACAGACACTTGCGGGGGTAAATCCAAGATGATGTTGGACTGCTACGAAGAAATTTGGCCAAGGTACCAGAGAACTTCCTCTACTATTTTCAACAGGTGCACTGGGATCTCTTACATCTACATGAGCTGCCAACAACTCAGTTTAAAGTCCCATCTGAAGGATGGCACACTCAGAAGTGCAGCATCTCCCAGTGCTGCACTGCAGTGTCATCAATCCAGTCAGCTAGAGTGGGAATAGAACCTATAGCCTTCTGGTAATAAGCATCATTGTCGAGTGTTCAAACTGATGAGCTACTAACATGAAATTCATGTCCTTGTTACAACATACTGAAGGCTAATAGGCTGCACAAAAATTGTAGTAGTGGCCTCCTACATATAAAACTACAAGAACTATCTTCAGACTTCAGAACTCCCAGGTCAACAGGACTTTTGCTCCATATTCTATTTTGTACATGTCTGTCTTAAGCCCCCTGTTCCCTAATAGCCTAGCTAATCTTATTTTATGGGTAATCTAGAAAAAGGTAATGATAATAATACTAGATGACTTCAGTACTGGCCTTGCTGGTAAATCACTGTCATGTAAAGTTCATCAAGCAGACCCACTCATCTAAAATGGGGCCTTCACCAATACCAACAAGGATTAATCCAATCAGCAGGAAGCACAGCATGATGGACAGCATGACAACCTATTAGCTTAATCTTCTCTGACTGTTAGCAGCCACTATCCATTTGGTACATCTGGAGATGAAACTGACAAGAGCTCTGTCTGTCTTGATTATCACATCTATTTGAGTTAACAACAGACACCACCAGGGCTTCCTGTATACACTGTTGAGTATAGATTGGAGGGTTGTAACTGATACATCTGACATGACATTAGTTGCTTGCCTACTTCCAGATGTTTCTCTTGTCAGCACAGGGCAAATATACCTGGTAAGAATACTAAGAGGTTGGAGGTAAGTAAGATCTTAGCTCTTCCTGGAACTCAAGGCCTTCATTTTGGGAAGAGACAAAAATCTGGTTAGTCCACTGCAATATCAGAGATTAACCCTCCGTAGCAAATCAGTGAACCAAAACAGATCAACGTCATATGGTCAATAGGCATGCCACAGTTGACCTTTTGCCATGTGACATTTGTACATAAGTGCTGACATTGCTAAATGTCATTTTGATGTATACACTTTCAGTAATATGAACAAGGCCAATAGTCATGTGCGGCATATCACCGAAGGGAACTAAATACATGTCTGGATAGTTGGATATCTGTTGCAGTTATGGATACCTACATGCTGAGGTAAGTTGACTGGAATGTACTTTATTAGCACCTGCAATAGATATGGGCTCCTAGATATACTGGAATATTGTTGCATTTGTTCCACTAGGGATATGGTGGTGGATGCTGAAGGTGGATTTGTATCAGGTGTAATTGGCAATATCTATGACACAATTTTAAGTCAAAAAGGGAGAAAGATGTTATGAGCAGACGAGTATCAGTATACCCATGAGAAAACCATGTATAATAGAATGTATTGGTGTTGTACAAGAAAACTAAAAGATAAGTGCAAAGGTAGATGTGTAACAGAAGTGGTGGGTGATGCACATAAATTGGAAAAAAGCACATTGCATTTCCATGTCCCTGACGCCATTAGATGTGAAGTGTATAAATTTAGGGAAAGTATTAAAAGAAGGGCTGAACAGTCTGTGGAAGATCCATGTAAGGTTGTTTCTGAGATCTTGGCCGATACACCAAGCACAGTCATAAATTCATTAGCTAACACATCTGCACTGAAACAAGCTGGTAACAGAGTGAGGCAATGGAAAAGGAAGGCAATGTATTCAGATATGCGTATGTTGTGTGACTTAACACCAGAACATTTGCCTATTCAAAATAGTCACTTTATTGTGGAGCACACAGGCAAGTCATCCGCAGCGGGTAATTGTGTCATTATAAGGCGTCTGTATTGAATTATTGAAAATTCTCTTGTGCGAATACGTAAACATTGACACGTATACAGTGAAGCAGCAGAAAAGCGAATGTCCAGAACCGTGAAGATCTGAAGATCGAACTATCATAGTTGTCCATGGCAGTAGGTGATTTCCCTATCCAGTATAGCTCCCTAAGGTAAGTGTGCGATAGGTACTGACCTTAGGGTTAGGGTGCAGGTTAAGGTAAGTGCATATGTAGTGGTATGTTTAACTTAGATGTTAGGGTTAAAAATAGGGTTAAGTTTAGTGTATATATAGCAATGTAGTTGAGTAGCAGAGTGTATATGGTAATATATTTTTTTACTTTTTGGGTGTTGTTTTTTTAGTTAGATGTATTTGTGTGCCATGTAGGTTTTATTAGGATATAGGATATGTAGGTGAAATGTAGGTATGGGTATAGTGTGTTTTTTTTATTTTGTTTGGGTAGGCAGTATGTAGCGGGAGGTGGAGTTGGCCAATTAAGGGGATTCAACGTTTGTATTTTGCGGTTTTGTATGTTCGCTGTCTTTGCGTATCGCTGTTTATGTGTCAATGTTTACTTATTCACACAAGAGAATTTTTGGTAATTCAATATAGACCCCATTATAGGTACCGAGATCAATTTATGAGTGCTATGTGTCTCGGAATACATTCTAGTAGACAGCACCTTTCTTATTAGCACCACTGAATGTAAACATGTGTACACTATACATTGTTAACTGGAAGGGTGAAGTGAAGTTAAAATTATATCAGTAGTATATGGCATTTTATCTGCAAAGACAGAGGAGTGTTAAAACAAATTCTGGAGGTGCGTATTATCCCTCTGTATCCACTTTGATCTACTGCTACATCCCTGTATGGTGTTCATTGATTTTGAGAAAGGTGTGGTAAATGCCATCCTACAAAATTTTACTGGCAACATTGCAAAGGGGTGCTGGTTCCACCTCTGCCAGATCATGGAGGCAAATTCAGAAGCTGCATCTAGCATCGAGGTTTAGTAGCAACATGGCATTCTCAGTGCTATGTAAACAGATCCCAGCATTGGCATTTGTATGTCTGGAATCTGTTGTTGATGCCCTAAACGACATCAAAGTAGACATGTCTTAGTCTGGTAGGCAGTTATGCACATTCTTCAGGGAAAATTATGTACCAGGTAGACCTAGGAGGTATGGTATTAGAGGATCGACTGCTGAGAGATTGCCTACTCTGTTCGATGTTACCTTTTGGAATCAATGGGAGACCTGTATGTTAGGATATCTGAGAAGCCAGAATGCAGTAGAGAGGTAGCATAGGCGTCTATGTAGTCTTTTAGATAAACAGAAATTGTATATGATAGATGTCATTCATGCCATTCAATTGGAACAGAATAGAGTGGGGGACTTATAGCATGTTTCCCCTCCTCTCCTAAGAGAAGACATTTGGTCGATAAAGAGACAAGGTTTGATAGATTGCTCTCTCAGAGAGACCAGCTGTCTGTTCATGGTTTTCTTGAATTGATAGTGCAACACTGGTCTTTTTAGGGAATTCCATTCCTGAAATGTTTGCCGTATATTGCACAAATTGTGGTTATGTAGAGAGGACATTACTGTATTACAGACATATATGGGATGCTTTGTGGTTTACTGCAATACAGGCTTCAAGTATCTTAACTTGTCACGTGGAGTTGGTGATGGATACCACGGCACATACACAACATACCAGGACCTGCAAACGTAAAAATAAATAAAAAATAATAAGACGTAAAAGGGACACAGGTGGTGGGTGAAAGTCATAGGACCTTTGCAAGAAAATAGACAGCTGCATTTGACTGCAATGATCCATATATCAAGCAAAGCTAAGACTGTGATGAAAAAATGCCAATGGGCAGGCATCATCTTCCTGGACTTAAGCAAGGAATCTGATATTATATTTCAGCCATAGTTAAATCCCCAAATGATGTGGACATCCTACAGAAGGGCCTCACTGAGACAGATGCCTGGTGTCAGAGCCATGGCCTCAAGCTCAATGCCAAAAAACACATTGTCACCCCCTTTGGTAAAAACTCTGTACCCATGAACTACCACATAGGCGGCAGTCAACTTAACGCCATATGTGTGATAAGAGACCTTGGGACCCAGGTGGACAGTAGTCTCTCCTTTGATAATCACATCGCCACAGTAGTCAGGAAATCCTTCTACGTGGCACACCTCATCACAAAAGGGTTCTCATCCAGAAAAAAAGAGGTCATTGTTCCCCTCTACTCAGCACTCATTAGACCCATTATAGAGTACAACACCCCTTTTGGAATGTGTCTCACAAGAAATCTACAGCAGCTGGAAAGGACACAGAAGTACCTCACAAAGAGGTTTACTGGCCTCAAACAGATGCCCTACACTGACCATCTCAAAAAACTCCAGCTTTACTCCGTAGCATATCGTCTACTTGGAGGTGATTGCTGCCTAACATATAAAGCTATGTCAAACCCAGAGCTGTTGGACATGCTACACCTAAAGAAATCCCAATCCCTCTGAGCTACATGATCTAGGGACCTAAACCTTGTCACCACAATAAACAGGACATGCTGGAGGGATAGATTCCTGTCCTAGAGACTTCCCGTACTCTGGAACAAGCTACCCATCTATGTCAAGCAAAGTTCCTCATTAGCACTCTTCAAGAAAAATCTTGATGAGTGGATGGGAAATAGGAAATACACCCCCTGGGATCACTTCTGTGGCTCTGCTCGACAGGGGCACAGGAAAATAACTTTCTTGGGTGGCGTAAACCAGGGAACCTTGTTGGCTAGGCTTACTTAGGCCCTTGGGCCAATAGCCTAGTACCTAACTATGAACCTATGAACTTGCTGCTTGATCAGCTAACTCAGTGAGTAAAGCAATACCTGACAGGGAAATACTTTAAAATAAAATTCCATTACAGTCTTTCTTCTGTGAGGGTTGTAACACCCTACTGATCCATACTTTGTTCCCTCTTTTCATAGGAAAGTTATTATGACATTGCAATGGACCGCCCATTGTTCATATACAGATGCTGTTTTATGTTCTAATGTCTTCCTCATAGTGGAAGTTAAATTGCAATCTTTCTTTCACACATTAGAAAAACAGATCTTAAGCTACTCCTTAGTGTCTTATGGACCAGGGATATGCTGTGTGGAATTGAAAAGCTACAAGTCCTTGATATTCAGCCAATAGCATCAGTCCTCATCTGATTCTCCTATTGAGTAGGGCCAGTGTTTAAGTTACCTGGGCTTTCTACTTGAGGAAGCAATGTCATGTTGTAAGCAGATCGACTCTGCTTGGAGAAGGACCCATTCAGGTCTAAACATGCAGCTTCATCTCATAGACTCCTTCACCTCACACCTAAAACTACAACTGCCAGTCTAGTTCTTCTCCCTTTGTTTCTATATGGCAGATGCATCCTGCTTAATCTTAACCAGGCTGACGGGTATGGGACATTTTGACCCATGGACAGTTTGACCCCAGACAGTTCGACCCCGAATGGTTTGACCCCAGGCAGTTTGACCCCATTGAAATGGCAAGGCAAGAAACAAATAAACCACAGACATTTTGACATAAAGAAAAAAAATATTATATACTCCTTGTGCATCCACACAGTTACTGAGAAAATGTCAAAGATTACCTTAAAAAAAAAAAAAAAAAAGCAAGAAAAAAAGAAGTCATGATATATGACTGTTTAAAATATTATCATTTGAAATACTTATAATAATATTATTAATGTTAATTTAAAATAATATTAATGTTTGCAATGATAAATAACATTGATTTTAAAGTTAAGTTAAAAAAACTGTTATTAATTAAATTAATTATGTTTACAAATTAAATAAAATTTTATATAAATTTACATTTACATATAAAAAGTTAAGTAATATATTAAATTCCAGTGGAAAAAATGATGATTGAAATATTAACCAATAAAGTGCATTTATAAAACTTTAAAAACTTTTATTTATATAATCGGTGTCAAATTGTCTGGGGTCAAACTGTCCACTAGCTACTCCCATAGACAATAAATGTAAATTTAAACATGAAAGTGTATACAATTGCATTGGGGTCGAATCATCTGGGGGCAAATCGTCCAGGTTCGAAACATCCTGCTTCCAGGCTGACCCCATTAAACTCAGTTCTATATAAAAAAGGATCACCAGATTTTGCTTTGAAGCAGTCCTTGATGTGTAAAACTGTGTAGTTTCTGTGATAACCTGACTGATGAACCTGACAGGATGACCTGTGTCTTTCCTGATCCTGATGCTCCTTTTTTTTATCTAACCTTTTCACTTGTTACTTCTCCCTCTGACCTTATGTACCTCTAGTGTGTGTCTTTGCAATCCCTACTCCCTGCAAACCTGGGTGTTGTAGCTTCTCATCTACCATATCTTCCTTGTGGAATTTATTGCCCAGACAAATCAGACAACTGAATTTCACCCATACCTTCAAACCATCTTTAGAAACTGGCATCTCAATTGCAAATAAGTGTGCAAATTACCAGCCACTGTAATACCTCTCATGAGAACTGCCAAAGTATGTTAAATAACCCATACTCCTTTGCAAACCCTCTAAGGTAATTTGTACTAATCTTTGTTTTTAATATGTTATTTATATAACTTCCTGTTTATGTTCCAGTTTTGTTGTAAACTGTTCTACAGGTACTTGTACCTACTTTATATGAAGAGATTAACCCTCCTGAGTCCCCAGTGAAAATAGGTCATGGACTTAGTGGAACTACCTGATTAATACATTTCAAACACATGCATAGATATTTCATCTAGCATGATGGTAGAACTTATCTCTTAGTCTCGCCATTACTTGATCCACTTTTCAGTGGAGCTTCCACTCAGTATGCCTCAGTAAACCTCCTAATGTTGGATTAGTCAGATAGGAATTTAAGTATTCTCAATGGTAAAATAACCAACCACCTCTAACTGACCAATTCCTTCAGGGCTATGAGTCAGACAATCTAGAATCTCAGTCTCTTGTAGCAGCATTTAATAAAGCAGCCATGAGTACTCTGAAACTGCCCCAGTGAGTATTTATACATCCCTTTATCAACTGTAGTTTATGCACTATGATTTGACCATGTATTCTAGTCTCTGAGGTTACTTGGACCATCACTGGAGACAAATTCACCTGCTTGAATCATACTCAGGTTGTTGAACACTATACATTTTATCACAGACGAGACTTAGTTAAGATGAGCGATGATGATGAAACAGGATTCTCGTCAGTAATATGAAGAGTCAATGAAATATGTTATCAGTATCACCTTTAGTAAGTCAGCAGAAACAGAGCTCCCAATTTGAGCCTAGGAACTCAAAGGTTTCCCAAAACTCCGTTTCTCTTGGAATTCTAACAATGTAAAAAAAATGTTGCTTATTCCCAAAAGTAAGAATTTTGGAAAGAAAAAAATTGGAAAACTTTGCTTCAGCAACTAAGAAAGAAAAAACATGTAAAATGAGCCCTCAAATGGTTACACTTATAAAGCCACAACTGCATCTAAAAAGAAATCTGGTATCTGAATAAGAGCTTCACCATTAAATGCTACTGTAACAGTTTCAGAATCTTGTTTGGAAAGTGATTTGATGGATTTCATGGTTAGAGCAATTTTAACCCCAAATAAAGTATTGCTTCTGAGGAAACAAGAGGCGAGTTCTATAATAGCTATTGAAAAGCACAATTTTAAATTTTCATTTAGGAATGTTTCTTCCACAGACATGCAGGCATTAAACAATATAAGTCTTGAGACCATCTCATATCTTCATTTTCTATAGATATGAATCTCTTTTTTTTGTAAAACGGATAATTTTGCTGAGAAGCTGAAATTGTCATCTACAATGACAGTTGACATTACATCTCAAAAAATAATACAACAACTATATCAGTTTATATTCTTTATAACTGTTCATTCTGAAAGACTTGATTCTACAGAATTTCAGAATGCCCAGACTTAAAAATTAGTAATTTACAAGTATAAATCAACAGCTAAAGTATAAATACATTGGTCTTAATATAAAATCATTAAGCTAAAGTCTCCATTTTGAATATATTCCATAAGACTGGCATGTAAAGCAGTCCTTCCTGGATGCTAGTCTATTCAATAATGTCACAATTCCCCAAAACATCCATGAAAAATGCATCAAAATATCCCATTGATGTAGCTTAATTGATTACCTGTTACATCATTATATCTATAGTTGCTATAGTCAAATTCCTGAATTTCTCTGACAGCAATAACATTATAAAATGCAGGAGAAACCTCATACTGAAACTTAATGCCCACAGGATACATCTTTATCATGCTTTTAAATTTACATAATGAAATAAAGATCCCAGTTCAGAAATATAAGAAAGGCACTTTTGTTTAAATAAATATAAAAATGATGTACTTGTCATAATGATAGAGCTGTTAGAGAAGGCATGTCCTCCCTAACTGCAGGACTAAGGCAAGCAGGCATTAGGATTGTTGGCAAGTAAAACTTTTTCAGGCTGCCAAGCACTGTCTCCTTGTCGAATAATGCATTGCAGTGTCATGTCTCTCCAGATATCTGGTGTGAAACAGAAAAGGCATCAAAGGCTTAGAATAAAAACAGAAAGGAGACACTTGAGATGAACTACGCCAGTGGCATAGGTATGTTTCAAAAGACTGAGTTCATCTTACAGATCAATCATTAAATGTTAAGAACATAACTTTTTTGTTTGATAAGAAGAGGTCCACCCTCTATAACAGTAGGATAGAGTCTCTAGCAAATATGCCTAGATCATTTTCTCTCATACCTCTCAGCTGTCCTGATTTTCACAGAATGTCAAGATTCTTGCCTCATATTTTTGGTCTGTTCCTAGTAAAATTTGTGGTTTTCTAGCAAATCAGTGAATTCACTAATTAATGGCAGACATTTAAGTTTCAGATTTACATACTTCATAAAATGCGCGATAATACAAAACCTTATAGTCTCTCAAATATTTAACTTCATAAGAGCAATATTTAAAAATTGTATCTATTTTTGGGCCTTTGTGTCCTCATTATTTTTGGCTTTGTCTACATTTCTTGTGCTAAGAGGTTGAGAAGTATGTTTTCCATGTGGTAGTAGACCGTTGATAACAAAGAACCCAGAAGAAGACCTGGACCTGGACATCACACCCAGCTTATAGCACATTGCAAAGGTGTTGTCAGGAGAACAAGTTGCTACAGCACAGATAGCATCATAATTTCTTCTTAAGACAAAAACATGTGGATGTAGTGACTGATCTAATGTCATAAGCCTTGGATAGCGAAGCAAGAGGTGCATTATTTTTGTACAATTGCAGAGTCAGAAAATCATCCTACTACAGTAAACTTAGAATATTTTTTTTCAAGCTTCTTGAAAAAGGAGACAAATAACTGGCTATTATTGTGGACAGCCTTCATCCTGTCTCTCTAATTTCAGCTGACAGCATGCCTAAAGAATGGAGGAGACCTAGTGGCAGGAGAGTGCAGTTAGAACTTGTCTGATCGAAGATTACTGGAACGGGGCTCAGTTTTTAGCTTTTTATTGGTTAATTGGTTAATTTGTTTAAATCAGTTTGCTCATTTGCTACTGTTATATTAAAAAAATAAATAAAAATGCACTTTATGCATCGCCGCTTAGCTAGGTTTAAAATATTCCTGGCGCCATAAAGTCTGCTCTTCAAAATTTCCCTTAGAACTAGCAAGTTTTTTTAGTTTTACTTATTTTTTATTTTTTTATTTACATTTGTTGACCGGGAGTGTCCGACTGGACGTAGGTCCATTTTCAGCGGAGGTCCGGGGAGAAAAGCTCCACAGTTAAAATAAACAGACAGTAGTTACATTGGATTACATAGAGATTAACAATTTAACATAGCAATTACTTACAACATATTTACAGATGAAGAACACAGTACCTCAGTAGACAACTAGAATCTTTATCTGTGAAATACATAACAGACATTAACAAATGTTACAATAAGACGTTCCTGCTGTATAATAAGTACTAGGCTTATGAGCATCAGAGCTTGCTATAATCAAGGTAGTTAGTGGAGTGGAAAGAAAGGTAGTGGTTGGATGGAGTGCGTGATATTAGAGTGGGAGTTGCAAGGGCATAGCCAGCATGTTTTTAGGTGCGCTTTTAGTAAAGTTTTGAAGTGGGTGCATGATGGTATGGAGGTAATTGTGGGTGGGAGGGAGTTCCATAATTTGGCTATGGTGCAAGATAATAGTGCTTCACCAGCAGTTATTGGCTTTAGTGATCTGCAAGTGATTTTTGCTGCTGGAACTTCCTGGTCTGGTAGTGCGATAGGGTTGGAGTAGATTCTGGAGGGATGGGACATTTAGTGGATGGTTTACTAGTTTGTGGGCGAGTGAGAGTTGATACCATTGAAGGAGGCGAGGGAGTTCAAGCCAGCCCAGTTCAGCAAGTGAGAGACAGTGGTGACTACGGTAGGATGCCCCTGTGGCGTATTTGGCGATTTTGTTGTAGCAGGTCTCTAGCTTTTTTTAGATCGCATTGCCTTAGGTTGGTATATATTGGAGAGTCATAAAGTAGGGTGGAGATAAGGTGGGAATTTGCTATTGAAATCTTTGCTGCTTTGGTGAGAAGTTGCTTATTTCTGTATAATGCTCCTAGTTTTTTGTGGACTTTTTTATGGTCATAGATATGTGAATGTCAAATTTTAGTTTATTGTCTATTTCCACTCCTAGCAATTTGGTGTGTTCAGTTGGGTATATAGTGGTGTTGTCTTTTGCTGTGATGTTAAAGTGAGGGTTGTTTTGAGTATGTTTGGTGGGTTGGAAGATGAGTAGTTTAGTTTTGTTTGGGTTGAGTATTAATTGGGCATCGGATAACCAAGTTTCAACAGAGGAAAAGGCTTCCTGTGTGACATTTTGCAGTTTGGGTAGGGACTGGGCTGAGCAGATGATGGTTGAGTCATCTGCGTATTGTATGAGTGTGCCATGTTTGGTGGCAGAGGCTAGATTATTGGTGAAAACAGAGAAGAGTAGGGGTCCAACGATGGATCCTTGGGGAATCCCTATAGAGACAGGTAGTTGGGGAGATATGTCATTCTGCCATACAATGGATTGTTGGCGGTCAGACAGGTAACTCTGAAGCCAGTTGGTGACTGATTGAGAGAAGGATAGGTTATTGAGGACAGAGATAAGTTGTTTGTGTGGGACCATGTCAAATGTTTTAGATAGGTCTAGGAAAGTAGCAGAGGAGAGATAGCCATTGTTTTTATGCTGAAGGATAGTATTAGTAAAGGAGAGTAAGGCAGTGATGGTGCTATGGTTTGGTCGGAAACCATGCTGAATATTGGAAAGGAGGTTGTAAGTAAGGAGGTAGTCTGAGACCTGAGAATGTATGCATCTCTCTAGTATTTTGGAGAGTGAAGAGAGAATAGCTATGGGGTGGTAACTGGTTAGTTCTGTGGAGGGTCCGCCTTTGTGGAGGGGAATTATATGTGATACTTTCCACAGTGTGAGAACGTAACTTTCTGACAGAGATCGGTTAATCAAAATGGATACTGGGTAGCCCAGAGCATCAGCTGTGATTTGTAGGTATTCACTTGGGAGGTTGTCTGCTGCTAATTTGGTCGACTTAAGTTTCGTTAAGAGTTTTTTTATGTTGAAGGTAAGTACAGGAGAAAAAGAAAAGGCAGTGGGGAGATTACTAGTTGAAGGTGTGGGATGGAGGGGAGGGGGGTTGTGTTGTTTAGCTAGTGATAGTATGGTTTGTGTGAAGTGTGTGTTGAATGAGGTAGCAATATTTTCTGAGGAGTGAGGGATGTTAGAAGGAGGGGTACTGACTTTACTTGGGTGGAGGATGGAGTTTACGGAGGACCAGAATTGTTTGGGGCTGTGTTGTGAGGAGTCTAGGGCAGACTGGTAGTACTGGAATTTGTCCTGTTTTATTAGCTTTTTTACTCTATTGCGTAGTTCTTGGAATTTCTGTCTAGTTGAGGGGGTTTTGGTTTTGTGCCAATGCTCCCAGGCTTTATCCCTGTTTTTCATTTCTGACTTAGTTTTCTGTAGCCATGGGGAGGGTTGTGCTTTGGTTCTGGAAAGTCTTATGGGGGCATGGTAATTAAGGATGCTCAGAAAGGTAGTATTAAAAAATTCAACTGCGTCATCAAGACTGAGGTACTTTAGAGGATGCCAGTTACATTCTTTGAGGGATGAGATGAATGTGAGTGGGTTAAAGTTTAGTTTTTTACGTATTTGACAGTAGATGACAGGTTTAGCTTGGTATAGGTATTTTTTGAGTAGGAATGCTGGGGACTGATCACTGAGGCTATCTGATAAGCAGCCTGTTATATATGACTGGGGGCTCTTACTGACTAGTATCCAATCCAGGGTAGTGTGCTTGCTGGAGTTTTTATTTATCCTGGTTGGCGACTAGACTAGTTGGGTGAAGCCATGAAGGTTTACATGATGGGTTGGATGGTTGCCAGAACAGGATTGCCAGTCAATATTGAAATCACCTAAAATAATAGTTTCTTGGGGGAGATGGTGGGTAGACCAGCTGAGGATGTTTTCTAGTGAGGGATGTTTTGGCCAGGTGGGAAGTAGCATCCAGTTATGTTTATGGTTTTGTTTTGGTTTATTTTGAGGATGGTATATATTATTTCTTCATTGCCTATTCTTGGAGCTGATGATTTTAAGATCTGGATGTTTAGATGCTGTTTAAATATTATAGCTACACCGCCTCCTTTCTTGTTTAGCTGGTCTACTCTTAGTATGCTGTAACCTGTAGGGAGTATTTGCTCACTGGTAATGTGAGGTTTTAGCCAGGTTTCTGTCAGGATGACTATATCTGGGGAGTACAAGTCTATGGTGGCATGGAGTTCATGGACTTTGTTGGATATACTTCTAATATTTAGGCTTAGTAGAAGGAAGTCACTTGGCTTTCTATTGGCTGTAATATGGGAGAAGTTGTGGTTTCTAGTCTGATTATGAGTGTTGTGGTTGGAGATGGTAGGGCCAGGGTTGGGGTGGATGTCTCCACTTAGGGCTAGTTTTGATATGGATGATGTTATTAGTTTTCTCAGTTTTTGAATGTGTTTGTTATAAGGGAAACTTTATGATTGTGCTCTGTGGGTAATAGGTATGGTGGGAGGGTTACTATGTTAAGTTGTAGGGATGCTTTATGTTTGAGTAATATAGTTGGTAGAATATGTGGGGGGTGCATAGGGATGGTTCTTGAGCTGGTGGGAGGGGAGCTGAGTGTGGGTGAAACATGAGTGGTGGTGTGAGTAGTAGTACAGTGGTAGTGGTTGAGTGGGGGAATGATGGTGCTTTGGTAGGATGTAAGAAGGATGTAAGATATGCAAGGAGAATGCATGCAGTGAGCATAGGTAAGGTATGCTTGTACATGTTAGTTGAGGAGGTGTGATAGTAGTGGGAAGATGGAGGAGGTAGTGTTGGGTTAGCGCTGTGGTTGGCTATTGGAAAGATGGAAGGGGTTTGTGAGTGAAATAAAGGTGGGACCACTGGGGGCGGGAGGGAATGGGGGGCAGGGTGGGGAGCGAAGTGGGTAGAGACCCTGTTAGTTGCTCTTATGAGGGGGCTGGAAACAATCAGGTAACAGAGTTAACTGATAAATGAACATATGATAGGGACAAGGGTGGTTGTAGTTTTAAAAATGGTGCCTGCCACAGGTAATATTTATTAACTTTGGGATTGTCTTAAGGTAATAAACAGGGAAGGGGAGAACAAGGGTGTGAGCAGGCAGTTCTTTGTACTGCTGCTAATGAGCCAAAGCAAAGACAAGTTTGTGTTTAAGAAACAATCACAATTAACCAAGGACTGCTCTGAAACTGTAAGTCATTTCTTAACCATTTTTCAGGTGGAAAAACAGGATAACCTTGTATCAGTAGGCTACTGTGGTCTCAGTTTAAATTAACAAACACACAGTATTGATCAGTTATGGATGCTATTAGCTAACAGAAGGGAATAAGAGAGAAAGTGGAAGATGAGTGTGTGTGTGGGGGGGGGGGGTGTAGGCTGCTTACAAGCCAAAGCAGAGTGCTCTCCAGGGGAAAATTAATTTTGGCTCATACAGGTAGACACATACTTATTTGAGTTTTAACACTCAAATCTGTTTCTTTGAGCTCAACAGTTGTTCAAAACTCATTGTAAGCACTAAATAAGCTACAAATTACTACAGCACTCAACTTTCCTCACTTGTCTAGAGGAAAACAGTTTTTAGTACTTAATAAATGAGCACCTATCCAGGCATGTCTATGGATCAACTCCCGGTGCTTGCTCCTGTCTACCTGATGAATCTGGCATCTTGGGGCAATGCAGCAATTGCCTCATGTACACAGACAACCCACTCCTCCTACCACCCAACACTACAACCTATGATAGATGCACTTATATAGCCAAACTGGAAGCAAAGCTGTCTTCACCCAAGACTGGACTAGACAGTCAAGTGGAGAGGGTAAACACTTGCACCACACCTCACTCATCACATAGTCCCTCAAAACCTACACCACCAAAACACACACATAGAAACACAAAACACACACCTACATTCATGAATGCTCTCAGTAAAAATCTGTCCAAGCAACAGAGACCTCCAAAGCAGAAATGCAAGCAACCTCCACCCCCCAACACAACCCAAATGACACATAGCCCACAACTCAGTGTGCCACCCAACCACAGCCCATAAGGCATAACAACATGCCCAACACTCTAGTCATAGGTGACTCTATAGTAAGGCAAACTGATGTTCCACTCACCAGTCTAAACAAGGAGAAAGTTACTGTCAGCTGCCTGTCGGGTGCCAGGATCTGCCACATAACGCACGCACTCAGGTCACTCCACAACAAGTACAAATATGACTCTGTCATTGTCCATGTTGGTGTGAATGACCTGAGACATACCTCCCTGGACTATATGAAAAGAGACATGGAGGAGATCTCCAATCTTGTAGCCCAGGCAGGTATGACCCTGGCCCTGAGTAGCATCCTGCCATCACCCAGAATGATACCAGAGTACAAGGACAAAATGATTGACTTCAACAATTGGCTAAGCATTTGGTGTCATTCTAAGGGGATCCAATATCTATCTGCCTGGGATGACATGATTGATAAACCACGATGCTTTGCCAGAGATGGCCTGTACCTGTCGCCCTTGGGATTCCGGATACTGGCTAAGGCTCTTGCCACCCCTATAGTGCCTTTTTTAGGCAAGGTTCAAATGACAAATTCACCACCATAACAGGTACAAGCAAGCAAAATCTGAAGGTAATGCTACTCAATGCTAGAAGTCTAAACCTCAAAATGCACACACTCGAGGTACTCCTTAAAATGGAGAACATCAACATCTGTGCAGTGACAGAGACCTGGTTCAAGGCTCCAGAGAGCACCCCTGCATTATCTATAATTCATACCAAACCTTTTGGCCACTTAACCTGGACCAAAACACTAAAGGCGGAGGCTTGTCTATATTCATTAAGGATATCCACACCTCTAGGTTAGTTGCTCAGCATAATGCATCTGAGATTATCCAAGTGCAACTAACTCTGGGCAAGACCACAATCCAAACTGTAGCTTGCAACAGATCCCTCATCATGCCCCAGGATTCCCATGCCTCATGTTTTGATACACTGTAAAATATTAGGGTACAACCTAACACCCTAATAATGGGTGATGTCAACTACCCCACCATTAACTGGGAAAACTACTCATGTACCAACTCCTTCACTCAACGCTTTCTGGAATTCTTAAATTCCAATGCCTTGGATCAACATATCCACACCCCCACCAGGGGCAGCAATATACTAGACCTGGTCATTACCAACATGGGCAACCGGTATTCCACACCAGAGGTCAATTCCTTGTTTGGTCATATCTGACCACAAGCTAATCATCCTAGACATCCACATCCTGCCCCCACCCCCCCATTAGGGAAACCACCGTAAAAAATTTCTCCAAAACCAACTTCACGCTTCTTAAGACAGAAGTGGCAAGTTTCACGACACCCATGCAGACGGACAATAGAGGTACAACTGCTGAATCCTACACAAATGCACTTTATAAGCACTTACAGGAGTGCATGGATCGTGCTATCCCTAACAGAACCAAGATGCTATCTTCCAAGAAAAGGAAGACAATTTGGTGGCCCCCTGCCATAAACAAACTCTACAACAGAAGAAAGAAACTGCTGCAAAAAAAGAGTAAAGTCCCATGATTGGAGGAAATCCCTGGTAGAAGCTGAGATCCCTCATAAAATCCTCCATAGCTAGTTACGAAAACAAAATCGCCACTGTTTCTAAAAACAACCACAAAGCATACTATAGCTATGTCAAGAATCTCAATGACAACACTCAAATCTGTTCTGAGTTACAGCACAATGACACTAGATATACAGAACCAACTGATATTGCCAACATCCTGGCAGATAGGTTCAGTGCTAACTTTAACCCCCTCTCACCCCCTAAAGGGCCCATCTCTATACCAGAAGAATGCAAAGTTCCTGTAATCACAGCTGCACAGGTAAAAACCACACTTTCCAAAGCCAAGAACACAGCTTCCATGGGACCTGACAACATCCCAGGCTGCGTTCTACATGAACTACAGAACAAACTGGCACCCCACCTAAGTATCCTGTTCAATCATAGCCTCATCTCAGGCTTTGTGCCCACTAAATGGCACACAGAGATGCTTATCCCACTTTACAAAGGTGGATCCACCATGGACCCTGGGAACTACTGCTCCATTAGCCTGATGAGCCTGGTCTGCAAGGCCATGGAACGTATCATCATGGAACTTATAAACAAAGACATTAGTAATCTCCAAACTCTGGACCCCACCCAGTTCAGGTTTGTAAAATGCAGATCATGTCTCCTAAACCTGATAGACTTCTTTGAAGCAGTCACCAAAGCCATAGATGAGGGTAAGGTGGTTCACACAGCCTATCTAGATCTCGCCTAGGCTTTTGACACCACCCCCCACTCTGGAATTATAGATAAACTCACTAAACTAGGTATAAATCCCTATGTCACAAGATGGGTTGCCAACCGGCTCACTGACAGAACCCACACTGTGAAAGTAGCAGACTCCAAATCCGACTTCAGACCAGTGATGAGTGGAGTACCACAGGGTTCAGTCCTGGGTCTTCTCCTGTTTGGTATCTACTTCTCTGTACAGGCTAACACAGAAGGTCTTTGGTTAATGAAGTTCGCAGATGACTGCAAATGACTGCAGATGACTGCAAACTAGGAGCCATAATCGAAACCCCTAACAATGTGGACATCCTACAAAAGGGCCTCACTGAGACAGATGCCTGGTATCAAAGCCATGGCCTCAAGCTCAATGCCAAAAAGTGCATTGTCATCCCTTTTGGTAAAAACTCTGTACCCATGAACGACCACATAGGCAGTAGTCAACTTAACACCAAAAGTGTGATAAGAGACCTTGGGACACAGGTGGACAGTAGTCTCTCCTTTGATAATCACATCGCCACAGTAGTCAGGAAATCCTTCTACGTGGCACACCTCATCACAAAAGGTTTCTCATTTAGGAAAAAAGAGGTAATTGTTCCCCTCTACTCATCACTCATTAGACCCATTATAGCGTACAATGCCCCTTTTGGTATGTACCTCAAAAGACATCTACAATAACTGAAAAGGCCGCAGAAATACCTGACAAAGAGGATTATGGCCTCAAACAGATGCCCTACACAGACTGTCTCAGAAAACGCCAGCTTTACTCCATCACATATCGCCTACTCAGATGAGATCTCTGCCTAACATACAAAGCTATGGCAAACCCAGAGCTGCTGGACATGCTCCATTTAAAGAAATCCCAGTCCCTCCGAGCTACACGCTCTAAGGACCTAAACCTTGTCACCACAATAAACAGAACATGCTGGAGGGATAGAATCCTGTCCCAGAGTCTTCCCATACTCTGGAACAAACTACCTATCTATATCAAACAAAGCTCCTCATTAGCACTCTTCAAATCTTGATGATTGGATGGGAAATAGGAAATTCATCCCAGGGATCACTTCTGTGGCTCTGCTCGACAGGGGCACAGGAAATAATTTTCTTGGGTGGCGAAAGCCAGGGTACCTTTTGGCTAGGCTTACATATGCCCTAGGGCCAAGAGCCTAGTACCTACCAATGAACCTATGAACCTAAGATACTCTTCCTGATAAGTATATAATGGAAAAACACAGAAAGATGACGTGACCTTTTAAAAGTAGACTGTGTGGAAACTTTGGGCATAAAAGGGGGATTATTTTGAAGACTTACCCAATCTTTTTGAATTTATGGACATGGGGAACTGCAGAAAATGCAGATATTTCACAATTTTTTTTTCTGGCAGAAGACACTTTCTAAAAGCAGTATTTTACTTCTGATGAAGCAGCAGGTTTGAATGATGGTAACATCATCTTCTGCATCATTAAGTGCACATCTCAGGGATACAGGGAATGCAGAATATCCAGAGGAGGTCTAAGAAGTAAAGATCTTTTAGGAAGGTTTTACAAACCTTAACTGATGCTAGTGGAGAAGAGTATACGCCAACATGAAAATAAGAAGCAGCTGCTAGATTTACCTTGATGGAGGAATTACTCTGGTGAGAACTGAAACATCAGAGAGCTAATCTAGAATATATTAGAAAATATCTAAAAGGGGTTAAGTTCCATGGCAGTGGTCCATACAAAGAAGTGAGTTCATTTATCTCAAGATGTCCTTCAAGTGTTTAGCTTCTGACATACCTCTCAACCTGTTAGAGCAAAAAATCTGGACAAAGCTGTAAATAATGGGGGAACAAAAGCCCAAGACTAGGGACAAATTTTAAATATTGCTGTTACAAACTTAGAACATTGATATAATAACATGTTTTGCATTAAAATGAATTTTCTGAAAGGTATAAAGTCTGAATTTTAAATATTTGTCATTATTATCTGACTTCATTTGTCAATGATTTGCCAGAAAACCACAAGTTTATGAGAAATAGGCCAAAAGTATGAGGCAAACATCTGGACATTCTGCAAAAATCTGTAAAGTTGACAGGTGTGCTTCTGAGATGAAGAGATATTCTGAATATTTGGTTAATTTGAATTACTACATTATAAGTTACATTTTGACAATTTTCCAAGAATGAAAAGAATATTTTATTTATTTTATTTATTTATTTGCAGTTGGTTTACCAGGATAGTCCATTGGGCCAAAATGAACCCGTTTTCAATGGAGTCCTGGGGAGAAAAGCTCCAAAAACAAACAAACTAGGTACATACAATAGATTACTAATGATAATTATACAAATATAAAAAGATACAAGCATTTCATTTCAAAAATTCAGGAAACATTTCAGAACAATACAGTCTAGTGATGAAAATTTGAGGTGTTTTAGGCTGTGAAAAGTAATATTGCATAATGATACAGAGTAGTTATTGTGTAAGGAGCATAAGCTTTACAAGGTGCAGTCAAATACAGTCTTTGCAGATACCATGGGAAAAAAAAATAATATGAGTTATGGGGAATTTATAAGGAAAAATTACTGGAGTAACATGAGAGTGAAAGGAAGAAAATTGCCATTATTAGTTAAGAGGAGTGGGAGCAAGAGCATTCCCAGTGGGACATTAGATGTATGTGAAGAGATTTTTTGAACATATAATGGTTAGAGGTGGTGCGAATGGATGGTGGTAGTGAGTTCCAAAGATGTGCTAGGTTATAGGATAGTAAGTTTTTGCCTGAGGGGCGAGTTGGTTTGTGCACTTCTAATAGGTTTTGATTGTTTGACCTTAAAACTCTATCAGGTAGGTGCATCTTAAAGGCAGAAGACAGGGAGGGACAGAGAGAGGGGTTGAAAATGAGCTTATGGGCAAGAGTTAGCTGAGTATAGCTGAGATGATTGGGTAGTTCTAGCCAATTAAGTTTTTGGAGAGAGGAACAGTGGTGGGTGGAGGACCTATGGCTGTTAGCGAACTTGGCGATTTTGTTGTAGCAAGAGGAAAGTTGTTTTTTTAGAGAGGACTGAAGATTAGTTAGGAGTGGAGCTCCATAGAGAAGGGAGGGGATAAGAAAGGAAGAAGAGAGAGTGATTTTAGAGGTGCTTGCAAGGTACTGATTTTGTCGGTAGAGCATACCTAGTTTTTGATGGGTTTTTTTGATATTTAATTGTAGATGGGAGTTGAAATTAAGCTGGTTGTCAATTTGGACACCAAGTAACTTGGTTTCTGACACCAGTTCCAGAAGTGAGTTATTTTGACTAGTAATCAAGAATGTGTTTATATCGAAGGAGTAACTTTAGAGGGGTAAATACCATTAGTTTAGTTTTGGAAGCATTGAGTGCTAGGTGGTTTATTCTCATCCATTGCTCAGTGATTGAAAAAGCTTCTTGTGTAAGCTTTAGGAGCATAGGGGTAGATGTGGCAGAGCAGATAATGGTAGAATCATCTGCATATTGGATGATATCTGAGAATGGAATAGATTTGCGGAAATCATTTATAAATATATTGAAAAGAAGGGGACCTATTATGGAGCCTTGAGGAACTCCGGTGGGGGTACTAAGAAAAGAGGAGGTTGCCTTTTTCCATTTTACAGCTTGGTATCTATTAGATAAGTAGCTGGAGAACCAGTTCAAAGAGGAGGGAGATAGGTTAAGTTTTGAGAGTTTAGTTAAGAGCAGGCTGTGTGAGATAGTGTCAAAGGCCTTAGAGAGGTCCAGTAGTAGGGTAGAAACAATTTGGCCAGAGTCACGAGCTTTGTTTACAGTTTCAAGATAGGAGAGGAGGGCTGTCATGGTGCTATGATTTGGCCTAAATCCATGTTGTGTAGTAGTTAAAAGGTTATTATCTAAGAGATGTGGTAAGAGTTGAAGTTGGACACATTTTTCTAGAAGTTTAGAAATGGGGGATAGGATAGCAATGGGTCGGAAGTTGTTGACATAACAATTGTTGCCACCTTTATGCAGAGGTATGATAAAGGCTTGTTTACAGATTTGGGTTACTGTACACTCTTGGATGGAGCGGTTGATTAGAATGCTTATGGGATAGGCAATTGCTTCAGCAGATATGCTTAGAAAGTAAGAAGGGATGTTATCAGGTGCGTTAGTGCATGGCTTCAATTTCTGAAGGAGTTTCTTTATAGTAGAAGTGGGTATAGGTTTTAATGAGAATAGAGGTGAGTGGGGAGAGGGAGTATTAGAGGATGGTAAGGATGATGTGGAAGTTAGAGTAGGAGAAGAGGTGGAGGATAGAGAGTTAGTAGATGGGAATGACGAAGGAGCAGCAGTGCAGGGAGGATTGTTGGCAGGAGGGTGGGGGTGTATTAGATAATGAGGTGGAACTAGGGAATGAGGAGGTTAGTTTGCCAATAGATTCAATGAAAAAGGAGTTAAATTGAGTAGCTAAGTCTAAATCTGGGGCATTTGGGTCTGGGGTAGGGGTGTGTGGTTTGCTGGGGTTAAGGAGGGTAGAGATAGCTTTCCAGAATTTCTGAGGGTTTGTTTTATTATTGTTTTGGAGTGTAAAGAAGTAATTTTGTCTATCAGAGATAATAAGCTTTTTTACTTTATTTCGAAGTGTTTTGTATTCAATGTGGTGTCGAGGGGTCTTGTTTTTCTGATAGAGTGCCCAGGCTTTATCTCTATGGCGCATGGTTGCTAGCGTGTTTTTGGTTAGCCAGGGGGCGGAATTAGTTTTTATTCTCTTTGTCCTCAAAGGGGCTTGGGAGTCTAGTAGTTTTAAGAATGTTGAGCTGAAGTGGGCAACTGCATTATCTAAGGATAATGTCCTTAGATAATTCCAGTTAATTGCTTTTAGAGAGTTTGAGAAGGTTGTTGGGTTAAAGTTTTTGTGGTTGCGGGTAGTAATATAATTATGGGTGCGATATGGGATACAGGGGAGTCGGTGAGTGAAGATGGGCATATGATCACTTAGAGGATCGGGAAGAGTGCCACTGTCAGAAAAATAGTGGGGATGTGAGACTAGAATCCAATCTAGAATACTGCCACAAGAGAGGTTTTTTTGAAGGACGTGTTACAGAGTTGATTAGCTGGGAAAAATTATAGAGGTTGATGTTAAGGGAGTTAGTTGGAGACTGAATGGAGGCCCAGTTAATATTTACATCTCCTAAGATTATGGTTTCATTGCTGATGTTATTGGAGAGCCAGGAGAGGATATCTTCAAGTGTCGAAATGTTATGCCCTGGGGGGATGTAGAGGGATGCTAGACATATGTGTTTGTGCTTGTTTACTTGAAGGAGAGTGAGGAGTAATTCAGCGTTATTAAAGTGTGGAATAGGTTTGTTGTAGGGAGTAACTAACAAGGAGGATGAATATAGGAGAGCTACACCTCCGCCTTTTTGTGGGACCTGTCTTTTCTAATGATAGAATAGTTAGGTGGAATTATTTCAGAGTCTTTTATATAGGGTTTTAACCATGTTTCTGAGATAGATAGGATGTCAGGTTTATTATGCATGATCCAGGCATGGAGGGTTGCGACTTTGTTGACTATACTTTGGGAGTTTAAAGAAGTAAGTAATATAGGCTTGTGTATAGTGGTTGAGGTGGAGGGGCCTGGGTTGGGATGGATATCACCTGATAAAAGACTGGTAATCAGATGAAGGATTGGGTTAGAGAGGTAATTGAGCAGTGTAATAAAAGGATTGGGTTCTGTTGTGATGGTGAAGGGGTTTTTGGTTGCTATGGGGATAGAGTATTTCTGAGAGGTGAACAATTTGTATGAGAAAGATAGGTGTTTTTTTATAGGATATAGATGGGGAGAAATAGATGAGTGTGAATGTGAGAGAGGGAATTAAGATGGTTAGTTACATGATAGAATTGTGAATGGTAGGAAGAACTGGGTTGGGTGAGGTAGTGAAGATAGGAAAGTTTAAGAAGTAGTAGTAGTAAAATGGAGATTGACGAAGGTTTTGAGAGCATGTTGAATAAGGTTGTTTAGTGGTATAATGTTGTAATTGTATTTTATATGTATATAAAATATTATTTTACAAGGATACGCTGCTAAAAGCCTGATTAGATGTGGGGGAGTATATAGTTAAGTAGGTTTGGAGGGGGTGAGGTTTTGGGAGTGGGTGTTAGAGGGAGAAGGAGACCAATTATCTGGGTGAGAAGTTTAGAACTGGAGTCTGATAGTATAGAATAGAAGTGGGTGTGGTTACAAGAAGGAAATTGGGTGGTAGAGGGTGTATCTAGAGTGTTGGAGACTGATAGGTGTAGAGAGGAAGTGGGTGTGGTTACAAGAGGGATATAGCTAGAGGTGCTAGGGGCGGGTGGAATTTGGGGGCAGGGTAGGAGAGCGGAGTGAGCCCGAAGGGCGAACGGAGCGGGAAGAAACCAGGAGAAGATCGAGAGCCAATCAGTGGAGCATAGTTTGCAGGAGAGTAAGTAGTAGCAGGGTAAGTAGAGGGGATCTGGATATAATAGGTAGAGTGGGCTATAAGTTGTAGGAGAGAAAGTGAGAAATGAATGTAAAAGCTGAGAAAATACAAGAAGTGAATGAATTTAAATCAATAACAGTGGGGAGGGGATGCCATCTAGTGGACAAATGCTGAAGTGCACTAAGCCCACTAGGGCAGTCTATGGACTAAATTGGACTGAAATGAGAAGGGAGCTAGTGTAACTCAGGGAGTTAGATGAGAGTGAGATCAGAGAGGCAGAAATAAGAGGGGTTTAGGCTGCTGGCTTTCCTGGCAGGGAGATAGCGTACTGAGATACCAAGCAGGGGTTAAAAAATACAGAAGTTTAAGTAGCAGCAGATACACATACTTCCTTAATTTCTTCTGGGAGACTCCTGGTTCAATTTTCCAGAAAGGGGTTGAGGCAGCAGAGTAGTTATATTTGCTTGAGCAAAAAATAGATGAGTTTGATTACTTTAGTTGGGTGTATGTGTCCACCCAGGCGAGGTCCCAAGGGGAATGCAGGGCAAAACAACTGGAGACAGGAGAAAAAGTTGAGAGAGAATTAATAGCTGTGAATATAACTCAAAAAAATCATAAAACAGCACATAAAGCATGTTTCCAAAGGAGACAATCCCTCATGTATCACTCATGTGAAGAGCAAATCCCCCACCCACCCAAAATTTGTATGCACCAACTCTATAGTTATACAACAGTGGAGAAAGTGAAGTACCCTTTTAACACTGAACATTGATCTTGAGCAGTGAGACTGCTGCTAATAACACATGTATTTGAGACTACTATTAGGTTTGCCAAAGAAATGTGATCAAAAGATGATTAAAAAAGCAGACCAAGACTGAATGTAGGGCTAACATTCTGAACTCAGAAGGAGAAACATGGATTGATGCTGGCTAGTGGAATGAGAAGAAGTCAAGTGGTAAGTATAATGGAGTAAATATTGCAGTAATGCATGCCTGACTGGTGAGTTCATACAATCTTTGAATTGCATAACCTCAAGGGTTCTCCAGCAGAAGAGGTAGAACTAGTAGTGACCAAATCTGCCAAGGTAAGTAAAGGGACAAGGAGAATAACCATGAACATGTGTAATGTAGCTTTATGGATGGCATAATCATAAAAATACATGGGATGAAAGCACAATAGACACCAAAAGGCCATTTATAGACCAGACTATCTCTGGGGCAACCCTACAGGGGAGGAATGAGTAAGAAATAGCTTCTGCACTTGACATTAGTCAGAAGTATAAACAGGTCACAGAAAAGTTTGCCCCAGAAGTGGAGTAACTTCCAGGTGAATGTAGGATGGAGGGGACACTCATAAAGCATCAATAAGAAGCAAATTAACTTGTCCACTAGAAACGTAGATTCCCCTGGAATGTGAATCACAATTAGAATGTAGTTGGATTGAATGTCCCATTCCCATATTCCCATAACTTTATAGCATAACAGCAAAGGGGGAAAAGACTATGCTCCCCTTATCTTACTAACTGATGTATAAAACCACTGCCATGCCATCAGAATGGACTGCAATCATGCATTGAGGAAGGGAGTCCTATAAGGCTAACAGAGGGAGAAAAGAAAACCACCTTCATCTCTAGGATGTTATTTTTCTTCCTTTTTTTCATTTCCCCCACCTCCCTGCTTCTTTCATTCTCACCATCTATTTATAGGTCTACCTGCTCTCCCTTCCTCCCCCGAGTGAGCTGGGGCCAGCAAATGGGGTGGAGCCAGAAACTGGAGGCTTATTATGACCAATCATTATTTCACCAGCCTCCTCCATTCATCAACAATATCAAGGGTTACATTCCTCTGTGGACCATGCCTTCCCTCAGGGAACATCTTTGAAGACTGTTATCTCCCTGGATAGGAGCACCCATCCCTTCCTGAAAGTCCCTCAGATACCCGAGTCTCTAATCAAACACAGGTAGCCTGGGATGTACATAGGCATTTTTCTCTACATGTCACAGTACGGGCTGTTATCTCTAAGATGACAGTGTATAGGGGGGGTCAGAAGATATTCAGACACCCGAAACTCTTTGCCTATTGTAAACCCCTATGGTAATTGCTATAATGGAAATGGATAGCTGAAAGGAGTGCTCCCTAGTAAGAGTGGTGACCTCCTTCATCATGTGGATGCTGCTTGCATGCTCAGAACATTCAAATTTAGTGTGACAGAGAGTTTGAAATCTGAGACCCCAGACCCCAGAATATCCCCTGCAGCAAACTTATGTCTAGTCTAACATGGGGCATGGATGCAGCCATTAGACCCAGAGGCATACAGGCATAGATATGTTGAGATATAGTTACAGAGTTTAGAATGACAGAGACTTTGTATTGCAACAATAGTATCTGATACTTTGGAAGAACTGCCCTGCTTTGAACAGTATCCAAACTGCAACCAGTGAGTGTAAGAAGCTGTGATTTTGCAAGTTCCACAGTCATCCCATGGGACAGGTACAGCTTGATTATAGGTTCTCTGGTGATAACTAATGCATAAACCAAAATAGTAGCTAGGAAGCAGCCATCTACCTATGGGAAACTCTTGGCTGCCTACAATCTCTGTTGAGCTGCTGCTATTGACTTGCATTTGGTAGACATGCTGGTGGCTAAGCTGAAATTAATTGCAAGCATCCACCACTGATAGTGACTGGTTTCTATCTAGAACTATAAATAACTCATTGATTCCTTGACAGTCGATGTGGAAGTAAACATCTTAGAGATCCAAAGAGAGCATCCAGTCTTCTGATAGACATGGAAGGACTGACTGCATTTTGAACATGTGAAATGTTTAATTACAGGATAAAAATGTTTAGGATGATGGGGTCTAGAATTGCCCAAATGCTATTTGCCTTTTTTGCCCACAAAAAGAAACTGGAATAAAATCTTATCCTTTTCTGGTTTACTGTGACCTCTTGGATGGCTCTTGTATTCAAGATTTGTGACTGCCTCCTTCCTTCTGAAGATCTTCTAATGAACTAAGATAGTATGTAAGAGGCAAGAGAGAAGAGAAAGTGGAACAGCTGGTGTTTCCTTTTTTATCTTTTCTCCTAATAACCCTTAAGCCTCTTCATCTGTTGCTCAGTTGGTCTGATTGTCCCCCACCTGGGGTGACAGCACAATGCCCCATTCTTTCCCCCAGGAACAATGGGATGAGTGAACGAGGAGTGCTGTTGTTATGCACTTGGGGACCAGGGTTTACTCTTTATGTCTCTAACTCTCCACACATGCCCAATAAACATTCATCTGGAAGGACATGCAATGAACATTTTGAGAGGCTATTGCTCATTTTCATGAGTGATATAAGCCCATAGGCATCCACACCTGCTGGAATAATAACACTGGACATGTTTCTGTGGTCTGCTCTAGGGAAGCCAGTGCACTTTGTGTGTCCTAGAAATGCACCAATTTTTCCCACTGGGAGAGGTGAGCAGGCTTATCCCCCATGATTCCTTTCCCTTCCTAGACAGTTACAGCAGGTGCCAGAGCCACTAATTCAACTCACATCACTTGGGTCTTAGGCTTTTTCCTGATATACCACCCAAGTTGACCAGGACACATTAAGATTCAAATGTAATCCAGTATTCTCAGGATATCACTGTCTATCTATTGACATAGGCTTCTATGCAGATGGGTGAGAGTGCAGTTGGCCTTCCATTGTCTCTATAAAGGACCAGTAAGGGAAGGCCTCAAGACTGCTGATGTCCATGAATGGGTGGGCTTCAGCTTCCTAGGGTTTACTGAGAACCCTTACCTTTGGATCCATGACCATATTGGAAGTTGTCCTGATTACTGGGTTTACTTGCAGAGCTGCTCCTGAACCACGTGATGTTGGTTCTTGTGTGTCCTTGAAAAGTTGCTGGTAGCTGGAATTTTATTGTAACAGTTGTAAGGTACTGTCCTAATTTTTCATACTCGTTAGGTGTCCCCCTTGTATTTTGGACCAACGATAACAAGAATAGACCTACAGGTCTTTTGAAATCTCCTCTGCAGGGAAGATACTGGTCAAGGTACTTGGGGTCATCTGAAAGGTAAGCATCCTCCTTCTTATCCACATTTGCACTAAGAGACTCCGGAGGGGAGTCAAGATAATTCTTGTTAGACAGGACTTTCCAGGGATTGCTTGAGGGGGGTGAATCTGAAGAGGAAGAAGAAACTCGTTTGCTGCAAATGTCATTGTGAGAGTCTTCAGTGGGGCTGCGACTTCTCTGATCTGCTTTAGACCAACACATTGAAGGGCTAAAGGCTCTGTTGCAGGCTGGTCCAACACAATATTGCAACACTGAGCCTTGATTATACAGTACTGAGATATGCCACTGAAAGCTATATGCTGGTTCAGCACTGATGTCAGCATCAAGGCTGCCATCAATAGCGATGTAGAGAACCTGACACCTATTATCAGTACAGAAAGCAAAGCTGTCAAAAAAGTAACTCAAAGATAATGCCTGATTCAAAAGCAAACCCATGAGTCAGAGAAATAAAGTCCTCACAGTGATCCAGACAACCCATTTTGCACAAGTGCCGTGGGCACTAGAGGGGTTGTGCAGGAGGGGTGTTGGGAGAAAGTGACTGACATGTACTTGCTCCTCCTTGGTGGCAAGAGGCAGTCTAGACTTACTGCAGCAGAGCAGCATTAAGACTTTGGCAGACTCCATGATGCATGGGGGTATACTGCTATGGCTGGAGGTTGCCACATCAACCTACCATCACCGCAAATATTCTGAGTTTTCAAGGGTTGCTGTGGGGAGGTAATGGGTGTTAGGATACACTCTAGGTGAGAAATATGAGGCTGGACCAGCATTCTCAATGTCCTCATTGATCCCAGACATAGGGTCATGTTTAGTCTAGAGAAGGCTAAGTTGGGTTTGGTGGATCCATTGAGGAGAAAATTGGTAGCAGCTGAAGGTCAGCTTCAGAAAAGGGATAACAAAATGATGCCTGATCCCAGAAGTATCAACACTGATACAAACAGTGCTATGATCAACACAGTAGTATTCAGCACTAATACAAGCCCAATTAGGAGCAGTACCCTTAAGACTGATGCTGGCATTCTCAAGGTTGTAAGTAGAGAAGTCGTGTTACTAGAAAGGAAATTGAGGGCACCCTAGGATGTGGCAAAAAATAAAAAAAAACAGCAATGATTCCCTATCTGCCGCAGCTAGAGAAATGTCCCAGAAAGGTTCACCTATCCTTCAAGAAGGCTTCTGTAACTAACTTAACATAACTGATGCCATAAAGCACCTTAAACACCTTAAGTTCTTGGGGGTGGGGGGGGGGGCAGTAGTCAAACTGTACTTTATTTAATAGAGTTTACTTCACTGTTTCAGTTAAAGGAGTTTATGTCATTGTTTCTAAAACTTTAGCAAACAAATAGTATTAGTTATTCCATTTTGGCTGGTAGACATGAAGACACATTAGTGACAGATTTAGAATACAAATAATTACCCTTTTTAAAGTGGGATTGCAAACTCAATGTTGAGTTTGATTGCCTGGAGGAGAAAGAAGAAGAAGAAGAAGAAGAAGTTTAGATTTCAGCAATATCTTTGACTAACAAGACTTGCTCAACTAAATATTATTTGAATTGCTATTTTGTAGCCTTTAAGACAGATTTCGTGAACTTACAGCCAAATTCACATATAAATATGATGAGAATTCCCTAGGCAGTATAAATACTTTGTGTGTGTCTATCTTGAAAAGGAATTTTCCTCCCACAGTCACTCACAATTGTTGAGTATTTCAAGTTAATAATTTGAACACAGTCTACATTCAAACAGAAGAGTGAGAGACAGAGAGAGAAAGAGATTCCTAACACAATTTTCAAAAATGAACAAAAAAAGCCACAAAAAAGTTATAGCAAAGACAGAGGTGAAGTTAAAATGTTTTCTGATCACAAAAGGAATTCAAAAGAGACACTGGAGACCTATGTCCTTGTCTGGGAAGTGAATACAGCAATGAGATCTAGAAAAGTTTGATGTTGAAGTAAATTGTGGAACAGGGGGATGATGTCTGGCAGCATGGTAAGCTTTACCTGCTGCTTGGGCCTAATGCCTGCCCGTCTTACTCCTGCTGGTACAGGGGATGGACCTCCTATTATCAGATCAGTACTTTTTTTCTGTTTTCTGCTTTCCTGCTAAACCTATGATAGTTCCTAAGGGCACTAGGTTTAATTATACACACATAAGTGGATCAGAATGTGAGCCTTTCAACTACAAGAATGAAGTAGCAAATCTTTACTGATACTCTTTTTATTTTGTTGGATCAGAAGGGAGTAGAATAAATCTATGCAAAGCTTTGGTGCTTGCTAATAATTCATTCTCAGGACTGCTGAACTTTTTATCTGATTATTGTACATTATTTATTTATTTGTTTGTTTGTTTATTTATTGATATTTGATTACTGGAAAAGCCCAACTGGGTAGGTGCCCATTTTTGGTGGACACCCAGGGAGAAAAGATCCAAAGTATTACAAACACTTCCAAGCAAAAACCTTCTGGACTCTGTTCCATACTTAGGAGCCATACATATATCCTCCCACTGTTCCTTTGTAATTTGATTATCCACTCTCTCTTCCCAATCTTTTCTAACCTTCTCTGATTGATTTTTATAGTTATTGTGCAATATTTTATATGCCCTAATAATTATCTTTTTTTTAACACCAGCTTCTGTTCTAGATTCAGCTAGAAACTCTACCAGAGCAGGTCTTTTACTTAGGATTCCCATATCCCTTTCTCTTTGCCTTCACTCTATCAGTCTCTTGTAGGGAAGACAGTCCCTAGCCTGCAGTCCAAATATCTTCTTGGCCTATTCCCATTCTATTAACTTTCCCTTTCTAGTTATTTGCTCCCAATACCTTGGTTTCTTTGCCAGTTTTCTCCAATAAAGTCCTGCCTGCTCTTGGCTATTCTATGTACCCTACTTCCAGTCATCTCTATCCGCAAAATTTTCTTTCTCCATTATCATGTTGGCTTTGTTCTTAGAATGTTTTTTGCTAACTTATAGATATAATATTCTGCATGTCTGTTATTCTCCTTAAGGATCTGCAACCAAAATTCCACTGCCTCCTTATCTCTTGAATTTCCCCTGCTTCATCATCATCATTCCTTTCCACTTTGAATTCTAACCTTCTGCTTGTGTAGCTCTAAAATATCCCTTCAAGTCTTAATTAATGCCCACACCTTGTCTTCATGTTGATAAAAATATGCCTAACCTATATATATATTGTCAAAGGAAAAACAACTTCAAAATGATCAACACACGGCAGGTTCAGGTTAAAGCACTTTAATCTTGCAGCAAGGAGACAAAAACATGCTAATACAGAGTTTGTCTAACTAGAATCAGGAAGTGAAGCTATTCTTATACATTTCTTACAAGGCATTGCCTACTAAGCTGACGTAATAAATCACAAGTTTTTTCAATATTATTTCACAGCAGCTTTTTGTCCATAATTTTCTGCTGGCATATCAAGTTTACAAAAAAACTTCCTAAGAAAAACAATGTGGCCTTGATGACCACCGGTCAGATATGACTTCTCACTATGCAATGTTACCATTCAAGGTACTACGGCTAATTTGAGCACAAAGCTAGTACAGATCATAGTTCATTTCTTCAAGCAGTCTTTGTTTGATGTTTCTTTTCTTTTCCACAGCTGTGCATGTTCTCATAACATGAACAGACATGATTGTTCATATTCAATCACATTATAGAAAACAGTATTGTTCTGTTCATTCACTATTCATTCATTTTCCTGACCTAGCAGATAATCACCTGCTTCTCAGTAAATGAATTTTGCTGTGCTAGCAAATACTAGGTCAGAGAGCATCTTGCAATTTCAGAAAGCATACTGCAGTTTGAAAAATCATCTTATAACTTCATACAGAATTAAGCTGTACATAAAATAGAATGAAATGTGTTGACCTTTTTAGCTTCTAATAAGCACTAAACATATACATTAATACATATTTTTCTAACATTTCCCCCCTGTTAATACTTTTTATTTTATTTTCAAAAGCATAAACAGTTGCTTCTTCTCCTAACCTCTTTCTGTTTAGAATTTGCAGTTAAGAGAGTCATTCAGTTTAAACCTATGAAAGTGTTTTATTTTTCAACAGTTCTTCAGTTTCAGTACTTTGATACAAAGTCTTAGAAACTGACATGTCTATAACATCTTTGATTAATCTTTTCATGCAGGGAATACCACAACAAACACACACTCCTAATAGGAGTAATCCCACACAAATGGCATCAGGATGTTCATTAGGATGCTACCCCACCCCCCAAACAAATTTTGGAAAAAATCCATCAGTGGGTTTGGGCCTGGTTTGGTCATGGTTGACAATTGCTGAATCACCTCAAGATGGTCGTTTATCTCATGCTGGTTGTCAGGAATATACAAACAACACTCCTCTTTTATTAAAGCACATATACCACCTTTCGCCGCTAGGGTGAAGTCGAGAGCCATGCGGTTTTGAAGCACCACAGTTCTCATAGGGTTCATTTCATCAGTCATTAATTCGAGAGCAGAAAAATTTGCATTACTCATTACTTCGAGAAGTTCGGACAGTTTTCTCAGCTCCCAAATCGATTTCACTGCGCCATATGCAGGGGCTATACCTGCCCACGATATGATAGTGTCACTCAAGTCCATGTGTGTCAGTTTATTTTTGTTTTTCACGGAATTATGGTTTATCCAGCATGCTTCGATTCGTCCCACTGGATTTTCAGGCCTTTTGATTGGATTTCCGGTTTTCTTGGTGACCTCTCTGGCATTTCGAATTTTTCCCTGAGGCAAGACTGCAGTGTGTCGTATGGCCGGAACCAGGTAACCCAAAAAACAACTGCCGGACCAGTTCTCAGGTAACCATTTGTATGCCTTTTTCCCACAAACAAAATAACAATTCTCTACTTTAGTATTGATATACACTTGCCCTGCATGAAACATTTTCTTATCAATAATAGATAGTTGTTTTAAAAGAACAGGATTACGTTGTATCTCATCAATAGTTTTATGTATCGACTCAAGATATGAGTCATAGTTTGCATCACAGATATAACCTGCATTATTGGCTTTGGTATAACATTTGTAAGGAACAGTCACAGTACAATTACTCCAACCTACCTGAACAGTATCATTTTTGTAAAAACATCCAATTCCCTTTTGTGTAACAGGCAGGTACAATGCTATTTTGTCTTGTGATTTTACAGTTGTAGTATCAAAAATCAAATTTTCCCAGGTCTCATTGACCCCTAGGGGGACAGCAGTCATTAATAATTCCCCATATGCTGTTGGTATAGCTGTGCAAATCCAGCAATTCGAAACATTAAAAGTTTCAGCATACACATATTTAATTGCTTGGTAAGTGTTAAAGTTCGGATGCCAGTCTATGAGTGATTCACGTTTATTCAGTTCAGCTCATGTGGCTGGAAAAAGGAAAGGCCACAACAAAAAGATTAATGTTATCAGTATGGTCAGCAGAATGATCATGCAATACTTCTGAGGTTGTTCAACATTTCTATTTGCTCTGTATCTGGTCATATTGTTCTTGTGTAACAGTAACAAGTTTTTTGTCCAGTTTAAAGTTTTTTAACCAATTTACAGTGTGTCAGATGAATCCAGGATGCTCGCTTTGCGATCTTGACTGCAGTGGGTGTTGACAGTAGCACTTGGTATGGCCCTTCCCACTTCGGTGTGGTCCAATTCTTCTTCTTGATAACTTTCACCCAGACCCATGTGCCTGGGACTACGGCTGCTTCCGATGGTCTGGTTTGTTCTTTATCTGAAACAGAATTTAACTGCAAAAGTTGTTTATTACTTAAAAGTTGTCTCATGTATTCTGCAAGTGAACTGTCAGCTTCCTGGTCTGCAGGCATGAGAGGTTTCCACTGAGGTATATAATATGCCCTCCCAAACAGTATTTCAAAAGGAGTTAACCCTTTTGCATTTGGAACAGTTCTCATGCTCAACACTGCCAGAGGCAGGCACTGCACCCAGTTCTTCTGTGTCTCACTAATCAATTTCCTAAGTTTGTTTTTCAAAACCCCATTATGCCTCTCTACTAATCCTGCGGATTGGGGGTGGTATGCACAATGGTTCTTTAAGGAAATTCCAAAATATCGGCTCAACTGTTGTATGGTTTGATTTACAAAGTGTGTGCCATTGTCACTGTAGATCTTTTCCGGTATGCCAAATCTAGGAATAATTTCTTTAACAAGGACTTTTGCAACAGTAGCTGCATCTGGGTTTTTGGTTGGAAAAGCTTCCACCCATTTGGAAAACATATCTATAATGACAAGACAATATTTCTTATTTTAACATTTGTTTAGTTCTATGAAATCCATACAGATAGTATGGAACGGGTACGGTGGTGTCGGGAAAATCCCTTGCTTAGGCTTCAATACCCCTTGTACATGATGCTTGTTACAAACATGGCATGCTGCACGAATATTTTTTGTGCAGTTTGTAAATCCATATGCAGTGAACACTCAGTTCACTAACTGTACCATCCCCCCTGTTGAGACATGGCACTGCCCATGGCTCAACAAAGCTGCATATTTAAACAAGTTAGACGGCAAAATTGGTTTTCCTTCTTTGGAGATGTACAGCCCTTTCTCAAGAATTGCTCCTCGTTTTATGCATTTCTGTTTTTCTACATTTGTAGTAAGTGTCTGCATTGTTTTTAACATTTCTAAATTTAAAATCTCAGAAGGTTGTAATTCTTCACTCAAAAGAAATACTTCAGAAGCTGAAGCTGCCTGCTTTGCAGCTGTATCAGCTCTCGCATTACCTTTTGAAATCCTATCCTGTTGCTTGGTATGAGCTACACATTTACAAATAGCTACTTTTTGAGGTAACTGAATAGATTCTAACAAATTTAAAATAAATTGCGCATGATTAATCGGTTTACCAGTAGATGTTATTATTCCTCTATTTTTCCACTGTTGTGCAAAAACATGTACAGTAGAAAAAGCGCACTGGCTGTCAGTAAAAATGTTCACACATTTACCATTTGCCAAGGTACATGCCCTTGTCAAGGCAATCAATTCTGCTGCTTGTGCAGATAAGTTGTGTGGTAAAGACTTCGCTTTTAAAATCTCAGTATCAGAAACTACTGCATACCCCACTAGGTTCTGTCCTGTAGGACCCCTTCTGCATGAGCCGTCCACGTAATATGTCACCTCGGCATTATTCAAGGGAACATCCGTTAGATGTTTTTTAGGCAGTGTCTTTTGCTCAATCTTCTGCAGGCAGCTGTGTGGTGTGCCATCCGCAGGGGTCGGGAGCAAGGTAGACGGGTTTAAAGTTGTACATCGTTCAATTGTCATATGAAGTTGGCTCAAGAGTATAGTCATACAGGAAAGATGTCTAGCAGGAGAAAGATATGCTACTTTTTCTTGCAGTAAAATAATTGCGACTGCATGAGGCACTCTCAATGTGAGAGGATGGAACAACACTACTGAGGCCGATGCCTGTACTGCCATTGCAGCTGCAACTACTGCTTGTACACAGTGGGGCAGGGATTGCGCCACTGGGTCCAGCTGTGATGAATAATAAGCTATGGGGTGTTGCTTATTTTCATGTTGCTGTGTTAACACTGATGTCATGTAACCTTGCTTACAATCTACAGTTTGTAAAAAACGTTTATGATAGTTTGTTAATCCTAAAACTAATGAGGATGCTATCAGTTGTTTTAGTTTGCAGAAAGCTGATTCTGCTTCTGGTGTTCATTGTAATAAATGTTGTGCTGCCATAGGCTTCTTGTATATCAAGCTGGTCAGTGGAGCAGTCTCCAAGGCATAGTTTGGAATCCAACTCCGACAGAAATTAGTCGTGCCCAGGAAGGACATCATTTCCTTCTTGGTAGTCGGTTTGGGTGCTTGTAAAATTACTATTTTCCTATCTTCATCTAATGTTTTGCCTTCTTTGGATATTACATATCCCAGGTACTTAACATGCTTTCTCCAAAGCTGCAATTTGTTTTTGTTTACTTTATGTCCTTGAGTGGCTAAAAATTGTAGTAATGCTATGGTATCTTCCCTGCATTCTTGCTGGGTGGGGGCTGCCAGCAGGATGTCGTCTACATAAAGTAAAATTTGGTTGCCTCTTGGTGGGCTAAATCCCGCCAAGTTGCTTGCCATCTCTTGTGCAAATATTGTTGGGCTTTCACAATACCCCTGTGGTAGTCGCGTGTATGTATACCTTTTCTCCTGAAATGTGAATGCAAACCAATGTTGGCTGTCAGGGTGTATCGGCATCGAAAAGAACGCATTGCTAATATCTACCACAGAAAAATACTTATGTTGAGGCTTTAAATTATTTAATAGGTGTGTGGATTTGGCACCGTAGGTGCTCTAGGTATTACTGCATCATTTACAGCTTGTAAATCTTGGACCATACGCCATTTTCCGTTTGCTTTCCTGACAGGAAATAAGGGTGTGTTACATGGTGAATCTGGAGATTCTACCAGTACTTCTTTCTTAAGTAAAGCTGATATTATAGGTTTAATTCCTACTTCCGCATCCTTTCTTAAGGGATACTGTCTCTTTTGAGGTCTAAATGCTGATTTTGGCATAATAGTAACTGGTCCTGCTGTATGAATTAGTCCTACATTTGATTTCCCTGTTGACCAGAGAGTTTCTGGTATGCTCCGTAAAGCTTTTTCTTCCTCTTCTAGTAAGAGTGCTAATCAGCTGTCCTCGCTAGACTGCAAGTGTACAGCTGGTTGTGTCTGCGTTATCCAATTTAACTTCTGCTTTTGTACTCCCTGTTCTGACAATTCTAACTCTGTTTGTTTTTCCCACTTTGTGACTTTTTCTCCAAGATCTGCCCATTTTACATTCTTGTCCTTAGTTAAATTAACATGTGGTAATCGATTAGATTTATAGAGTGCAAAGAATTCCTGGGGCAATGAACAGCTAAGTACACTGTTCCCTTCTGTGTCCCAGTACAGATTACGTAATACTAATCTGTTTGCATAGTTTTTAAACAGTTCATGCTCATATTCCTTATCAGGTCCTGGTGTGCTACAATAATACAGAGTACAGTGCAACAAATGCTGTTTATCAGTGTCAAGGGAGGGGGGACTTACTGATGTCTAAGTTCATCAGTTCTTCGGTTACTGCCCCTGGACCAGTCGTGACTAAGTCCTGGCTGTACCAATAAAATGTTTCACCCTCCGGTCGCACCACAAAAGTATCCATTTGTCGCTGTGCTTCCATACCCTGCATAGTCGGTACTACTGCTATGCCAAATATTTGCATAAGATCTCTGCCCAAAAGGTTCACTGGGCATTTTGCAGAAACAACAATTTTGCTTTTCTGGGTCATCCCTGAAACAGGGTCAGTTATTGCTATGTTATGGGAGAGTGGCTCCCGATACAGCTGTCCATTAGCTGCTTTCACTAATATATAATCAAGTGATTCTGAGTTCTCTGGTAGTTTGGAAGGATGTATCAGGGTTCGTGAAGCCCCTGAGTCACACAGGAATTTAACTTCCCTCTCCTCCACCAGACGTGTAACTTCCAGTTTTGTGTCTGCTAAATAGAGCTCTAGGCTTAATAATGCTAAGTCCAAAATTTCACTTTCTTCACGATTTCTTGTACTTCCTCTATTTCTTCTATCACATTCTCTATTCTCTGTATCACATTTGCATTTGTCTTTTCTCAGTTACTCCCTTCTAGTGATTCTTGACTGTCATATAGTCAGTCCTCACCCTCCTTATCTTCCATGGCTAACTTCTTGTTTTGCTTGCAATCCCTTGCTAAATGTCCCTTCTTTCCGCACTTAAAACATTCACCCCTTTTCTTTCTCTTTTCAAACTTTTCTGATCGTTTATCAGATTGTTTGTTTCCCTGGACATTTTTTTTGCCTTTTTTTCCGGACTGTACTGCATAAACTTTTGCTCCATCTTCTACAGCAAATACTTGGGCTTTCTTTTTCTTTTTACTGTTAAAATGCCTTTCGGCATGCCTAGCATATTCAAGTAGTGACTGTAATTTACTCGTACGATGGTCTACCATGTGCTTTGTAATAAAACTGCTTATAGGCAAAATACTGCCTTTCAAAAATGCATTCTTTAATTGCTGCTCATATGGGGAAGCATGTGTTTGGTCTTCAGGTACCTGCATTTCACAATGGTTATTAAAACACTCTAATAATCTAGCATAATATCTGTCAACAGTTTCATCTTCCTGTTGAATGTATTGATTAATGCAAGTCCAGTCTGCCCTAGGCTTCCACTTCTCAGAGATTCGGTCTGTTAGACCTTTCACTCTGTTATCCAGTTCTGCGTTGCTATGTGGGAGTGGCTTATATTCTGCGTCACGGGGATTCCATTTGCCACTGATCATGTGCCAATCTGGACCTATGATTTGTCTGACTACTTTTTCTATTTCTTCTCCATTTAAATGATAACTTAACCTCATGCCCTGTAAGTCTTCTAAGAATTTTCTAAAATTAACTTTTGGATGGGGAATTCCCTCTGTGGCTTTCCGGATGTCTTCCGGTGTCCACGGTTTATACACTAGGAGAGTCGGGTCCTGTCCTGCCTGTCCTGCCTGAGGATTTGGTACTTCTATGAGTGGACATATTTCTTCTTCACTCATAGCTCATGAATTTTTGTTTATTTCATATAACTCAGTATCCCCTCTTAAGTTATGTCTTCGAGACCTAGTCTCGATGGGATCTCTAACATACGGTCTTGGCTTTGCGGTAACAGCCGGGTATAGCGGAGGTGGACCAGCTTGTCCACTCGCTTCATATTCTGGTGTGGGAAGCAGAGAGGGCAGAGGGGCTGATGCTATTATCAAATTATTATCTTCTTTATCTAAAAACATAGCTTTTGAATTATTACTTTTTTGTTCTCTACGGTTTGCTTCCTCAATCCACCTGTGTGCCTGAAGAATACCCAATTGACGTTGCTTTTTACCTGACCTTTTGCATCAGTTTTAAGCTGTTTGACACATTTAATAAGCGAGGCTTTTTCTAATTTGCCATTAAATTCATATTTATTAACCCATTTTGTATAGTATCTAACATTGTCGGCACGCTGTAATTGCATATATTTTGCATTTTCGGTTAGAGGTGGATCTTGGGAATTTTTGTGCACTTATTACCCATATTGTTCTGACTGTTAAAAAATGTTACGTAACCTTTCTTATTTTCACGTGGTACCACGATTTTCTATTTCACAGTTTATCTAGAATAACTGTCTTACCTATACTGTTTCCCTGATCTATGACAAGACTGCAATCTTTCTGTCCCTGACTTGTACAAAACAAATCTCCTGACAGATGATTCAAATCAAGTCCCTGATCTAAAACAGAAAAAAGGTAAATCTCACCTTACCTGAGCCTCTGTGATTGACCGTCTCTGGTTCGTATGCTAACTCGTCCTCCAGACACAGATCAGAAAAGTGACTGGCCTCTTTTGAACGACAATTCAGTCGGAGGTCTTTCAAAGCGGAAGAACTGATGTGGTCTCTTCCCCGTACGGTTTCATGCCACCTGGCCCATCTGACCTGAGGCGAAGTGAGAGTTTCCGGTCCAAAGGACCAATCTGTCAAAGGAAAAACAACTTCAAAATGATCAACGCATGGCAGGTTCAGGTTAAGGCACTTTAATCTTGCAGCAAGGAGACAAAAACGTGCTAATACCGAGTTTGTCTAACTAGAATCAGGAAGTGAAGCTATTCTTATACATTTCTTACAAGGCATTGCCTACTAAGCTGACGTAATAAATCACAAGTTTTTTCAATATTATTTCACAGCAGCTGTTTGTCCATGATTTTCTGCTGGCATATCAAGTTTACAAAAAAACTTCCTAAGAAAAACAACGTGGCCTTGATGACCACCGGTCAGATATGACTTCTCACTATGCAATGTTACCATTCAAGGTACTATGGCTAATTTGTGCACAAAGCTAGTACAGATCATAGTTCATTTCTTCAAGCAGTCTTTGTTTGATGTATCTTTTCTTTTCCGCAGCTGTGCATGTTCTCATAACACGAACAGAGCTGATTGTTCATATTCAATCACATTATAGAAAACAGTATTGTTCTATTCATTCATTATTCATTCACTTTCCTGACCTAGCAGATAATCACCTGCTTCTCAGTAAATTTCCAAAAGGCATAAACATGAATTTTGCTGTGCTAGCAAATACTAGGACAGAGAGCATCTTGCAATTTCAGAAAGCATACTGCAGTTTGAAAAAGCATCTTATAACTTCATACAGAATTAAGCTGTACATAAAATAAAATGAAATGTGTTAACCTTTTTAGCTTCTAATAAGCACTAAACATATACATTAATACATATTTTTCTAACATTTATATATATATATATATATATATATATATATATATATATATATATATATGGGTCCCCTTCGAATGGTCCACAGTTATATGGCCTAGACCATATGATCGATATTTGAAATGTTGACCATGGGAAACTGGCATCTCCCTACAGTGCAGAATGGAAAGATTTCCACTTCCACACTGTAGTGCGATCTCAGAGTTGGTATAGTTAAGTAACAGGGGGTGCAGGGGGCGAAGCCCCCCTGCTAGCAGTGTTAAGGTATATTTTTTTGTTTTTTATGTTCTACTTGTATGGTCGACATTTCAAACGTCGATCATATGGTCTTGGCAATATGAATTTCAACATTGTGAAATGTCGACCATAACAAGTAGACCCTATATATATATATATATATATATATATATATATATATATATATAACTAAAGAGAATAAAAACATTGCCACAGGACAACTTCCAGCATGGTCATAGATCCAAAGGCAAAGGTTCTCAGTAAACCCTAGGAAGCTGAAGCCCATCCATTAGTGGACATCAGCAGTCCTGTTCTATTGGGAGGATCAGCCTATCCCACTTGACTCTTGTCCCCTTCCCCTCCCATATAAATTCCTTCAACTCTTAATTAATGCCCACGCATTGTCTTCAGGCTGATAAAAATATGCTAAACCAATGCATAAAACTAAAGGGAATAAAAACATTGCCACTGCTTGTATCTTACTATCCATATCAATAAACAAGAGCTTCAAATTTTTCAGTTTTTCTATTATCTTTTTAGTCTGTTCCCACATATCCTTAGCTGCCATAACAGAGGCCATTTTAATCCATACTCCTAAATACTTCATCTTATCGTGTCCCCTTAACTTTGGGTATTGCTGAACCAATTCATGTATGGGTGCTAAATTACAGAGCTATAGCCTTTGTGTTATCTTCATTAATTTCATATCTTGAAAAGAAACTGTCTCAAATGTCGCTTATTTGTGCTTTCATAAAATTAATACAGTCTGTTCCTTCTAGTTTCTCTTGCACATCAGAAAATCTCAAGTTTTCTCTGCATTCTTTCTTTTCCAACTCTCATACTCATTCAACCTTTTTGTGACTTCATCCTCTGATTTTTGCAGTTTTATCAGTTCATCTGAATAGCTAGTTAAAGGCCCTTCTATTGTTTCCAGCCTTTTATTATTAGAGTTGATATACTCCTTCAAAGTTGTAGTGTATTATCTTTCATGTTCTCCAAATTTCTTCTTTGCTATCATACAGTGCACTCACTAGCCAGTAAATTAATTTTACGCAAGCTGACAGAATTACTAGCTCTTATTTCTCATTTTCTTTTTTTATACCAGGAGAGTTGAAATTAAGTTGTTAATCAGTGTGCAGCCATCTTGAAAGTCTTGAACAAGTTAATTTTAATACATCTTCAATGCTCTTCTAATCACTCCGCTTCTTTTTATGTAATATTTATGAACACGTTGTACTGGGGATTGTGTAAACATTATGACATTGAAGTAGCTGAAAAACACTGGAAACATGAGCCACACAGCATCATAGAAAATGATGAGGTCTACATCACATGGGATCACCCATTACCAACAGTTCAAAAGATAGATGGAGAAAACCAGATATAGTGATCCATGAAAAGAAGTCAAAAGTAGCATTGATCATTGAAATCACTACACCCAGTGACTACAGTGTCTTGTGTACAGAGAGACACAAAGTCATAACATATCAGGATTTGTAGGCAGAATTGAAAGCAATGTGGAAGAAAGACACCCAGACAGTTCCAACAGTAGTAAGAGCAACAGGTCTTATAAAAAATAATCTACAACCATATTTAGATAAGTTACTAATACATGTAACCCCCATACGAATTGCAGAAGGAGTCAGTACTTGGCACATTATGAGTGCTGCGAAGAGCACTTCTGGTTGACATCAAAGATTGAAACAATATTAATTTCATGAACTTTAATTGTACTTTGACTTAGGAATGGGGTCCATTCCATCGAGGTAATAGAAGCCCAAAACACTGGGAGAAATTAAAAAGTAAAAAAACCCATAGCAGGATAAGGCAAGAAGAAAAAACATTGGAAAGGTCACAAAAATACTGGCAAGTATAGAGATCTTCTAGAATAACCTCATGTTGACAAAGATTTCATAGCTCATAGTTTCCTAGGTAAGCACTAGGCAGGCTATCCTTTGTGGGTCATTTTAGGCTTAGCCAATTATTCTTGGTGGCACTCAAACCCTGTATTTCTTGTCTATGAGGTAAATACTTTAACCATTATACCAACTGCCTACCTACCAACCCCCAACCCAACATTTGATGTAGGGATGGTTAAGGAGAGGTGAATTGAAACCAAATTATGGAAGTTTAATAATGGTGGCCCAGAGTAGTGGACTAAGTACACATTGGTTGACAAAGTCTATTGAGAATGTGGGAGAAACGGACAAATGCAGGTTCTGTAAAACAGAACAGGAAACAGTCACAAATATTTTGGCTGGGTGTTATATCCTCATGGCAGAGGATTTGTATGCTGAAAGGCATAATAATGTGGCAAGGCTGTTGCACTGGGGCTTGTACAAAGATTACAATATAGAAGTAGCTGAGAAGCATTGGAAACATGAACCACAAAGCATTATAAAGAATGATGAATTTTAATTCACATCCGATCATCCATTACCAACAGTTCAAAAAATAGATGCAAGGCCACCAGATATAGCAGTCCATGAAAAAAAGACAAAAGTAGCATTAATCCCTGAATTTGCATCGCCTAGTTATCATAGTGTCTTATGTACAGAGAGACAGAAAGTAATAAAATACCTGGATTTGCAGGTAGAAATGAAAGTAATGTGGAAGAAAGACACCCATTGCAGAAGCCAATTCATGTGTGGATACAGAATTAATTTCAAATAATAGTAGGAACAACACGACTAACAAAAAATAATTTGCAATCATGCTTAACTATGATATCAATAGAGGTGACCCTGTATAAATTACAGAAGGAAACAGTTCTGGGCATATTGCAAGTGTTGAGAAGAATACTCTTGGCTAGCATAAAAGACTGAAACAATGCTAATTTCATGAACTCTAATCATACCTTGACTTAGGAATGAGGCCCACTCCTGTCTTGATATCAGAAACACAACACACTTGAAGAAATTAAACTGACAAAATCCCATAATGTAATACCAGTAATTCTGCTTAATCTCTATAACCCTTTCTATCAATATTTTCATAGAAATATTTGGTCTAAGAATCTAAACCTCTTCTGCAATATCACCAGAATGGAGACCTTGCAGTGGATAACACTTCTCTGGAACAGACTCCTCAGCCACATAAAACAAAACTTATCCCTGTCCATATTCGAATGCAACTTGGATCTATGGATGGATAATAGAAAATTTACCCCAGGACTGTTCACAGTACCTCTAATGGACAAGGGCAACTCCCAAATACATTACTCCATGCATGGGTCCCCTCAAATTATCTATAGTAGGATCCCAGTTATTCTGATTAAGAATAATAATATATAATTAGCGATAAATGGATGGGTAAGGCCAATCTACACAAAATAGGATAAATTAATTCAGGCATCAAAAGGAAAATTGTCTAGGCCAATCTACACCAAACAGGATAAATCAATTCAGACATCAAAAGGAAAATTTTCTAAGGTTAAAAAGGCCTGGAAACGTAGCTAGTCTAAGACTTACCTTTGAACCTATGAATCAGATATGGCTCTAGGAGGGACTTTTTCATGTATATGCTGTAAAACAAATTCTGTGGATGTACAGTGGGGTAAGATTGCATACAATGTTGTAATCCATTCTATAGTCATTTTTATAAATCATAATGGACCTTGGAATGCAGTTCTGTTGTGTACCAGCACTGATCCATGGCAAACATACCTCTCAATTGTCCAGATTTTTATAGAATGTCCATCTTTTTGCCTCATAATTTTTAGTCTGTTCATCAAAACATTTTAGGTTTTCTAGCAAATCAATGAGGACTGATGCCACTAACAAATGACAGACATTTGAGTTTCAGACTTCGTATCTTTCAGAAAATACATGCTAATGCAATGATGTTTCTTCCAGCAACTTTCTAAGAGCAATATTGAAAACTTGTCCCTATTTTTCAGCCTTTGTTCCTCCATTTTTGTTGGCTTATCCAGATTTATTGTGCTAAGAGGTTGAGATGTATGATGGTGGACAATGTTCATGAAAAAGTATTTATGTTTACTGTGGTTTGTGCTGGATGTCCCAAATGCAAGTAGTTATCAACAAAGAAACATGAGCATCTTCTGTGTCCTGTAGGTCTTAATCATATTACTTTAAAATTAATTTTATGGCATGTAATTTTTACCATTTTTGGGACACTAAGGAGTCAAATAATTATGTTTTTGGTAAGTCAGAGAGCAAGTCAGAGACACTGATTAAGGTTAATTTAATCTTCTTTTATGTCTGATCCTTTTGCGCGAATATGATTTGAAAAAGTTACAGAAATACTTACATTTTTCATTGTTTAAACGGTGTTAATTATTTAAGTAGAGTAAGCAAGATCATTAATACTATACAAAAATCATAAACCAGTTGTATTGTACAAAAATAGCTGTAGCTCAGTTTCTGGTCTGATTACACTATATGATGGGCATTGCAGTAGTAGAACAGTTTGTGCTGCTGATGCATAGTGCCTGCTTCTTCAGTTCAGGTTCCAGATGTGCACCTTTTCTGCATGTTGTCCTTATGTCCAAACAAGTTTTTGTTGAGTGCTCAGGTTTCTACCAACATCCCAAACATATGCAGATGTTTGAATTTATACTTTTCCAAATTGCCACTAGACGTGTGTGGTGTGTGCAGGTTTGCATTCTGCAGTGGGATGGTGTCCCTTCCAAGATTTCTTCTCTGTCTTATACATATTGGTTGCTGATATAAGCTCTGGGGCTCCCACAGTACTGAAAAGGATGAAGTGGATACCAGAAAACTCTGAATAAATGCGTCTGGTGTCCTAAACTCCCAGAAATTGTTGTAGAGTTGCATATGTAGTCATTCAAGGAATATGTAACTGGTGCAATAATTCATAACTTGTAGCTGTACTTAACCTGTGAACCATCAGTTCCCATGAGGTATCTCAAAGTGATGCAATACCCTGTGAAAGCCAGTAGCCATCTCATTCTGGTATCTGCACTGATGTTATCTGTCCCAAATGTGCCCACACTAACAACTCATCTCAAAATTCACTGATTCCAAAGTGGATAACCCTAAAAGGATTAAGAAAAATTAAATGGAACCTACCAAGAAACAAACACACACGCACGCACAGACAGACACACACACACAAACACACACACACACACACACACACACACACACACACACACACACACACACACACACACACACACACACACACACGCACACACATGCACACACACGCACACACACACACACACACACACACACACACACACACACACACACACACACACACACACACACACACACAGCTATCTTTTTTTCAGAGGATATATCATATCAGGACATCACCCAACATCCCCTGTTCAATGTTCCACTTGACATATATAACAAAAAAGCTCATACATCTTAGCAAAATTAAGCTGATCAAATGCACCGTTTTTTTTTTTCTACGCAAGATAGTGATACAGCGGGGATCGAGAAATTTGCCCTTTTCCCATTGCAGTATACTGTCATAGTTGGTATATGGAATTACCAGGGGTGTGGGAATATGAGGGAGGGTATACTCCCCCCCAAAAAAACAATGTTTTTCTTTTTTCTTTTGTTTGATTTTCGATGGACACCTGTTCAACCAGTTGCATTCTAGCAATTGCCTTTCGATATAGTGAATTTTTGATATATGGATATTCATCCATATAGATCGATATAACTACATATTAGTTTTGAAGGAAGTAAGTGACTGATTTATGACTGTAATGAGAATCTTGGAAGCATTTAACATTGACTACATCTTTTTTATTTATTAACAATATTTATTTTTAGCAATGGATTCCTCAGTCTTACCATACCTTCATCAACAATTAAAAATTGGTACTTTGCCTTGACACAGGACATGAGATATTATGGCTGTGATACAGCTAATACTGGAATTCTATACTGCCCAGGGGTAACCTTTTACTGCTTCAACATGCACCTACATGTAGTGAATGGAATACCCAGCTTACACTTAGGATACTGGGAAAAAGATAAACATGTTAGGCACACCTCTGGCATGGGACAGGATTGGGGTAGTGCTTGCTTTGAACTTATCATGATCAAAACAAGAACATCTAGAATCACCTCTTCATATAATGTATGGTAGAAATTCAAAGAACTGCTGGGTAAACAGACCGTAATAATTAACTACCAACTACTCATCACATTTATTTTTCTATTTAAAAAGTTTAGTTTTTTAGTAGACGGCATTGTAAATAGTTATTTTAGTTATTTACTTTTTTAGATATGTATATTTGTTTTATAATATTTCTGTTATCATATATTGATGCTTTGTTGTTTTCAATAAAAACACAAAAAAAGAAGAAACAAAGTTTGGTGGACACCCTGCTGTTGTTAGGTCTCATTGTAGGACTTTGCTGAATGGCAGAAAATAGCATCAGAAGTGGGCCTTTGAACTTTACTCTGCCACACTTATAAACAAAATGTGTGGTGGAGCGAACTGCTTAGCAGCTCTTGAAGCTCTTTACTCTTCAAAGGAACACTTCATTTCTTCCGTCTGTTTCTTTGACAGTGCTGGGGTGTTTTGCCAGTTTTCAAACCTTTGAGAGCTGATAGATCACTTTGTACTCCAACACTTTTTTTCCTGTAACTGTTAGTGCATGTAGCAGATCAAACTTCATTTGCAGAAAAGAACTGTGGTTGTGTCTCTGCTCATGACCAGCTGTGTTCTTGACTCTGATGCTTTGCTGCTGAGTTGAATTTCTTGGCATGCATAGCTTGAATACATAATACCCTGGTTGTGGACAGAGACCTGATCTTCTAACTCTGTTATGGTTTACTGTTTCAGTGACCTGAAGAAGACAGAACAGTTGTACAAAACATTTAATATAACAATAGATCTATAGCAATGACCTCTTCTTTTCTTAAAGCTCTCCTCCCTCTTCCCACCATTAGAAAATTGTACTTAATTGTTGTTATGGTTTTATATTATGATAGGGACTTCTTCGTTTATGATTTTTTTTTCTGTTTTTCTTTGCTACATATTTTATTATACTGCATTTTCTAATATTTTAGATAACTGCTTGTAGCAGTTTGCTATTCCCTAATTTGTACAGTTCTATAAAGGGCTTCCGGGTGTTAATTTACTATATTTTAGACAGTTTTTAGCACTGTATAAGGCTTTCTACTAGCACACATCCCTGGAGAATATAAAGGCTCAAAGAACCATACCTAGTCAAATAATCTCGGGTTATACGAGGAGCCTTGCACCATCTCTATCAGTACCTTCCATGGTTCAAGATCCACTTTGACCCATGCAGAAGAGACAGCCACTACAGAAAATGTATCTGGAAAATGACATCTCCTTGAAGAACTACTGCTATGATAAGTATAACAAAGCATCACAAAGTACTTAGAGGTAAGTGCTGTAATGCTGGGTCTGTGAGAAATGTTTATTGCACTGACCTTAGGATATGAGCAGAACTCTGGCTTCATGAAATATCCATCTCTCCTTCCTCTTGGTGGCTGCGACTAGGGTTTAACAGCCTGAGGAAGTTTAGTAAACTGACCATTCATTATGCCTGTGATACCTGTCCTGGCCATTTCCTGTCTTTCAAGCTTTATACACAAATCTACTGTTGTGGTGATAACCCAAAACTTTCATCTCATATTGTGAGCTTGGTGGTGCCTAGCAGCCCACTGCTAGTGAAAAACCGTCATGGGGAATGCTAATTCACTTCTAGACAAATGTAAGTGATTGATAAAACCTTATAATAGTAATTGTAGAGTATTCAACAAAGACCTCTCCTGTGGAAAATTAGATACCCAAATCTAGGTGGTATAAAAGAGAATCACTTGGTATCAATTATAGAAAATGGTCATGAAATTTTAACTTCAGCTGCTGAGACACTTTGTCCAATCCTGCATTGCGCTTTTGATAGAACTTAAGACAAGGATATCATTACCTTTTATAAAAATGTCTACCAGCAGAAGGACATCTTAAATTCTGGTGACTTTTTATTTTTAAGGTGCCATATTCTAGAGAAACGTTTGTCATTGTTCGCAAGAAACCATTTTAGGGCCATGATGTATCAGATTTTCTTCTCATCCCTTCTGCCTACTCTTGTCCATTCCAACAGAGAAGAAAAGCATTTTCCAAGGTGTATTTGGAATGTTTTGTTAGCATATTTATGCCCTTCTCCCTGTTAAGGTTAGTGATATAGAGAGTTGAATTTTATATTCCTTACATCTGCAGATGTTTCCAAGTAGATTACTTGCACTGAAAATGACTGGTACAAAAATAGGACTCAACCTGTCTCAAGATCATGATTGTCATTATCTTTTTATAAAACTGAAAGTACATTTAATGTTCATTATACTGCTTATTGTTGCAGTAGCCTTAACTATATGGTTATATTCTGCCAAGGATATAATAGCCGGCCAGCTACTAATGTTTTAGGGCACATTCCACATGTGCAAACCATTAGTCAGCTCAAGATGAGCTAAATAAAAGACAGGTCGGTGCACCAAGCCACCTTGCTGATGAGGAGACACTCCTTTGTGGAATTATGAGGCTTGATGGTCGGCTTGTGCTGTTCCTTTACCGGGCAGATTAGTTCCCTTTTCAGAAAAACCTTACACATTATACAAATTGATGTTTTATTTTACTTTCACGTTTAGAAAAGTTATTTTTAGGCTAGGAATGTATGTGTTAATGGAGTCTCATCAGACTTAACTATACTTTTAAATGGGAGCTCACTTTTTCCTATCAGTTTAAAAGCTGTTTACAGTAATTAAAAACATTTTTTTTTCTGTGGAGAAACTTACATTATTTTCCTTTTGGGGCTGGGAGAATGTTTTAAAGTAATTTTGGCTGTGGTTTTGTGTGAACAAAAGACTTCTAAAGACTTTAAACTTGTACCAGCTTTTGCTAATTGTTCTCCCAGGAAAGAGGCACCATTTTCAGCTTGACCATGGAACAAACTACCAGGTCAGCCACAAAAAGAAAAAGTTAAGCAAACAACCTTTACCACACAGCAAGTCAGCAATCTGCCTCAGCCACAGGTGGGTGACTCTGCTGTGGTTATAGCTTATTCCTCAGATCATTCATTTTTTACCCCAGATCCTACTGGTGTAGAATCTACAGCCACTGTGAACAAAGGGTTAACTGTGTCCTATCTGGCTTTACACTGAACAAAGAGTGCTGACAAAGTATCTAACTCCAGTTAGCTCATTGCAGTCTATAGGGTATCCACATTTTTCTATACTTAGACAACTTGCTTATCTTTGCAGAGTCTTTTTCAAAGTGTCAGGAATCTCTCATTTGGGTGAGAGATCTCTTACACAAGCTGTAATTCCAGGAGAACATTCAAAAGACATTTTTGACTCGTTCATACAGGATTATGTTCCTGGTGTGTTAATGAGACACCTCAGTTCAAAGGGCTTTTCTTCCATATGAAAAAAATAGATCTATATCTACATCTATTTCTAACATTTTCTACACAGATTTTGGTCACTGAGAGGGAATTCCTCAGGAGTATGGGTCTCATAACATCTATGATTCTCATGCTACCCCTGGCAAGACTCCACATGAGAAAGATACAATGATACATGAACTCTTTATGGTCCCAGCACCTGCATCCTTTGTCTTTTCAAATTCCCAGTGCTGGGGTTTGTCAGAAGAGAAATCACTTGGTCAAGACAACAAATTTCTCTTTGCTTGGGGGAGCAGTTTCAGGAGGGATAAAAGTGCAAGGAGTATGGTACACCAAGAACAGATGCAAGCACATAAATCTAAAACAGCTGCATGCTCAGAACAAGGGACACAACTCGAGGAATCATCTTTTGTCCCCTGGAACTCATCTAGTTGTTATTGTGAATACCACAGTCATATAGTACATCAACAAGCAAGGATAATCAAGTTATAACTCCTTTGCAGACTAGCCATTTTAGCTTGAGATATAGCTTTTCAGCAAAACCTCACTCCACAGGCATCCTATATTCCGTCAGAGCAGAACTGTGTGGTAAGCAAGCTAAGTAGGAGAAGGGCAGACCCTCATGAATGGAAAATAGATCACAGCGTCTTCCAAGATTTGGTCCATCTTTGGTTAGTTCCACAAGTAGACCTATTTGCCTTATCTCTGAACAATCAGCTGACAAGATTCAGCTCCAGGACTCAATGTAAGAAGGCCTGGAAGACAGAGTCATTTTCATTTCCTTGGACAGGAATGTTCCTGTATGCATTTCCACCCTTTCCATTGATATCCAGAGTACTTTCCGATGATTCAGAAGGAATCCCTCAAGATCATTGTGGTGACTCTCTTCTGGCTGAGGCAACAGTGGTCGTGCCTTCTTTTGGAAATGGTTAGAAGCAATTACAACAAGCCTCCTCACAGAATGAAACTATGCACACAAGATCAGGGGTATGTGATGCACCATGACCCTAATCAACTTCAACTCACTACCTGGATGAGAGGGTCTTAATTCCCACTAGCCATTTGCTTACAGAAGACTTTCAGCAGGTACTAATGGAGGCAAGAAACGCTGCTACTAGAAAAATCATCTATAAGCAAATGAAAAAGGTTTTCTAGTTGGTGCCAACAACATAATCAGAACCCAGTCAGGGCTAGTTGCTATCTAGTTTTACAATATTTATGCGAGTTACTATCCTTTCTTACTCCTCAACAAAGGTTCATTTATAAGATATTTCAGCACATCTGCACATGGATCCTCCTCTTTCAATGCAATCTCATATCAAAATGTTTTTGAAAGGGGCTTTGTGTAAGAGGTCTCCAAGAAAACTGCTGGCCTCTCCTTTGAATCTTAGTTTTGTGTTAGAGAAGCTAACATTTTCCTCTTTCAAACCAGCTAATCTGGCTGACTTGAGGTTCTTGACATGAAAAACTATTTTATTGATTGCTCTGACCTCTGCAAGAACAGTATCTTGAGTTGCAAGTTTTTATGGTGAGTCAAACCTATCTCATCTTCCTCAGAAACAGGGTTTCATTGAGAACTAAGCCTTTTTCTGCCAAATGTGGTATCCGAGTGTTAAGGGACAAGACCAGCTTATTAAAATGTATATTAATTTCAGTTTATTAATAATGCTATAATATGATTGTTAAAAAGCAAATATAATTTGTATGCAAGGCTGGGAAAATACAGCTTCATAAGTCACAGTATTGCTGTCTTTTAAACTGCATTCTTTTGGTATTTAATAAGAGAGAACAGTACTTGTTGCAGTTACTACAAAAATAATTTTTTAGCCTGACTCCTCCAGACTAGGAGTGCATTGTTGCTAGGGCAGGTTTGAAATGTCCAAGGTCAGAAACAAGACGCCTTGGAAGCAGGTGGATCATGTATAGAAAGGTGTTCACGTAAAGTCTGAGGCGAAAATCAAGATGGATGAGGACATTTGCAAAGTTTTCTATAGGACACAGTCATTGTAACATAATAAAACTGCATGACCAGTTTGATAAGAAAATGTATAAAAATACATTTTTTGTATGTAAAATGAGAATGCTTCATCAAAGGCTATAAAGACTGACTCCCAGTGCTGTAAGAATAAAATTTCTGTTTGCACATCCTAAAGTGTTGTTCCTGACTAAAGGCATATAAGGTAAATTCTTAATGTTATTTATTTATGACTATAACATGTTTACTTTAAACCAAACTATCCATCTCCCTGTTTTCCTTCCTGAACCTAAAATTGAGGGAGAAAAAAATACTTCAGATCTTGGATGTCCATAGGTAACTCAGATAGTATCTTGACAGAAGTAAATCTTTCATATCTTCAGATCAGTTGTTCATTCTTTGAATTAGTTGTATTTCTTGTGAACGTAAGAAGGTGCAACCAGTACCAAAATAGACTATTCACAAATAAATGTCTCAGGCTATTACCTTTTGCTATACTCACTACAACAAAACTATTACAGACAGGGTCAAGGCCGACTGTACTAAGGTCTTGGCTTCATCTATGGCTTTTTGAAAAGGGTTGAATTGTTGAAGTATTCCAGAAGCAGAAACCTGGTTCTCTATACATACAAAGCAGCATAAGCTTGATTCGTTCTCTAGGTACAGATCAAACTTTGCTAGGAACATTCTCCAGGGGCTCCTGGACTCTTCTCTTTTCACCTCCCAAATTTAGTAAGCTAGGGTAATCTATCCATATAGCTAAGGCTACTGCATCAGTGATCAGTATGATGAACATAGTACAGTTGTGTAAATAAATTTACCATAACAGTCGATGTTTTAATGACCAATTCTGTATTAGTCACTGCTTCCCTCACTCCATCCACCCCACTTGTTTTTTTGGTGTGTTTTTTATGTTACAGTGTAAATATTTTTTTTGTTGCTCCTAGTATATTGTCCTTTCAGGGCTCATTCTCCCTCTCTCTGTTGGCATGAATGCTCTGAAATGGCTTGGCACAAAACCCTGGCTTTTTAGTTAGTACAACTTGAAGTAACTAATGGTTTGTGCATGTGGATGGTGCCATGAAGCTTTGGGGGCTGCCTAGCTGTTATATCCTTGGCAGGATATAACTCATATAGCGAAGGCTACTGAAGCAGTGATCATTCAAATATCCATTTTTTATGTTTGTTTTCTTGCAAAACTGCACTTTTTATGAATGCATCAATGTAAACAATTTGTAAATGAACAAGCATAGGTAGTTTGCATATCTTACTTCTAACAGGGGTGTGGACACCCAACATAAGCCCCCTCACAAAATGGCTGCATTAAAAAGCATGTAGTAACAGATGCTGGGTTGTGTGCTAAACATTTAGTACAACACACATCAGGTACCCGGATAAATAAGGCACTTCCCTTCTGGGCTCATGCTTCAGCATGTCCCTGATTGTGCAGCAAATATTCTTGACATGGTCCTGGTATACCATTCCCTAATTAAGTCTGACCACAGACTGGTAGCCTTCTCTTTCAAAATCCCAAAACCATCATATGCAAATGCCACAGTATTCAAAGGTTCCAGATATACTAATCTCATACAATTCCATGATGGAGTCACAATGCTGAACTATAAGTAACTCCCAAGATGTTGATAAGGCTAGTAGATTTGCAAATAATTTTTATTCTCACCTAGATAAATGTATTAACCTGGAAAACAGGAAATTTAAGAGTAAACCAGCCTGGTGGTCCACGTGTATAATAAACAATTCAATAAAAGCTAAAAAAAGGTTTCTTAGTAGCTATAGGAGAACTAAAGACCCACACATTAAGGCCAACATGAAAAAGTTATCAAAGGTACTGATAAATGCCATCAGAAAAACAAAGGTATCCCATAAACGTTTTTTTTCTGGAAAAGCTCACTCATATTCTGCCACAGACTGTTATAAAGGAATGGTTAGTTTGTTTTTCTTTATATTGTTTTATTGTCATGTGTATTGCTATATATTCTTCTAGTTTGCATATTGTGATGTATTGTCATTACACTGCTTTAATTGTATTCTGTTTTCTATTGCATATCTAAACCCAGAAAGAAACCAGAGCCATGTCTCTTGTGAGTCTCACAGAAATTAGAACAGGTCTTTTAAGGTTAATTACCTGTGAACTGTAGTATGAACTAGAAACTACACCTTGTATTTAAGGGGTAAAACAAAAAATTTCAAGGCTTTCCTGGAAAAGCTTACTCAGAATCTGCCACAGACTGCTGTGATGGAAAGATTAGTTTTGTTTTTTCTTATATTGTTTTCTTGTAATTTTATCACTTTATTGCTTTCTTCTGTTTTGCATATTGTGGTGTACTTTCATTATAGGTTCATAGGTTCATAGGTTCATACTAGGCTATCTGCCCTGGGGCATTTATAAGCCTAGCCAGAGTATGTTTGGCTTTCGCCACCCATTTTAAATACATTTTGCTATGCCCTTTTTCGAGGTTAGTATACTCTGCCTCTGTCTAACAGTGACACAGAAGTGATACCCAGGGTAAACCTACGATCACCCTTCCACTCATCAAGATTCCTCTTGAAGAGAGTCAATGAGGGACTCTGCCTAACTTGGACTGGGATTTTATTCCAGAGTGAAGGGAGCCTCTGGGTTATGAATCTGTCCCTCCAGCATGTCCTATTTATTTCAGTGCTGAGGTTCAAGTCTCTCGAGCGTGTAGCTCGATGGGATTTGGATTTTTTGAGGTGCAGCATGTCCCTTAATTCCGGGTTGGACATGGCTTTATATGTCAGGCACAGGTTGCCTCTGAGCAGGTGGTATGCCACTGAGTAGAGCTGGAGTTTCTTTAACCGGGCAGCATATGGCATCTGTTTGAGCCCTTTGATCCTCTTGGTGAGGTACTTTTGGGGTCTTTCCAGTTGCTGCAGGTGTTTGGTAAGGTACATCCCAAAAGGGGCATTGTACTCGATTATGGGCCTGATGAGGGATGAGTAAAGAGGCACGATGACCTCCCCTAATCTAGTTGTGAATTCCTTCATGATTAGGTGGGCTATATAAAATGTTTTCTAACCACTTTGGCCACGTGGTTGTTAAATGAGAGATTGCTATCAACTTGGGTCCCCAGGTCCCTAATTACTTCTTCTGTACTTAATGGAGTAACACCTATGTGGTAATTTGTGGGCACTTTGTTTTTGCCAAAGGGGATGACTATACACTTTTTGGCGTTTAGCTTGAGGCCATGGCTCTGGCACCAGCTGTCTGTTTCTATGAGGCCCTTTTGGAGGATGCTTGCGTCGGCTGGAGAGTCGATTATGGCGCCCAGTTTGCAGTCATCTGCAAACTTGGTCAGCCACAGTCCTTCTGTGTTGGCCTGTACCTCCAAGAAATATATACCGAACAAGAGAGGTCCCAGGACTGAGCCTTGTGGGACGCTACTTGTAACTGGTTTGGAGTCTGACATGGCTCCAGCAATTCTAACCATGTGGGTTCTGTCCTTGAGCCAGTTTGCAACCCATCTAGTGACATAGGGGTTTATATTTAAGCTGGTGAGCTTATCTATAATGCCTGAGTGGGGTATTGTATCAAAGGCTTTTGCGAGGTCCAGGTAGGCTGTGTGGACCACCTTCCCTTCGTCAATGGCCTTAGTGACTGTTTCAAAGAAGTCGACCAGGTTTAAGAGGCAGGATCTGCCCTTAACAAAGCCAAACTGGGTAGGATCCAGTGTCTGTAGGTCCCCAATATCTTTATTTATAAGGTCCATGATGATCCTTTCCATAGCTTTGCAGACCAAGCTAGTCAGGCTTATGGGGCGACAGTTTCCAGGGTCCGTTGAGGCACCACCTTTGTGGAGAGGGACCACTGTTGCTGTACGCCACTCTTTGGGTACATATCCTGTAGTAAGGCTGAGATTGAACAGTAGTTTTATGTTTGGGTTTAGCTCTTCTTGGAGTTCATGTAGGACGCAGCCCAGGACACCATCTGGTCCCACTGATGCTGTGTTTTTTGCTTTGGAGAGGGCGGCTCTTACCTGAGCATCTGAGATGTCAAGGGGTCAGCACTCTGCTGGGATAGATATTTGCCCTTTTGGTGGGGAGGGGGGTAAGTTTGCGCTGAACCTGTCAGCTAGGATGTTGGCAATGTCTGTGGGTTCAGTGTATTTTTTGTCATTTTGGACTAATTCTGGGCATATCTGGGAATTTCCACCCAGGTTCCTAACATAACTAAAGAAAGCCTTGTGATTATCCTTAGTGTCCTGTGCAATTTTTCTCACTAAGCTGGCCTTAGACGATTTTATGAGTGCCCTTAGTTTTTTGCTAATACTGATCAGAGATGCCTTCCCTTTTTGGGATTTTGCTCTACCATGTAGTAGCTTCCTCCTTCTATTGTATAGTTTGTTTATGGCTGGGGTCCACCAGACAGGACGTCTGCCTTTTGAGGATTGGGTCTTGGTTTTATTTGGGATTGCATGATCCATGCATTGCTGAAGGTGTTCATAGAATGCATTTATAAAGGATTCTGCGGTCTGGGCCGTATTTTCCACAGGACCTGGGGCTTTGAAGGATTCCATCTCAGTTTTGAGGAGTGTGAAATTTGCTTTAGAGAAGTTTTTCACTGTGGTTTTCTGCGCAGAGGGTGGGGTCGGGATGTGAATATCCAGTGAGATCAGTTTATGGTCTGATCTTACCAGTGAGGGATGCACTTCTGGTCTGGAGCATAGAGTCCCCATGTTGGTGATGATCAGGTCCAGTATGTTTTCCCCTCTTGTGAGAGTGGTAACAAGTTTTTCCATAGCATTTGAGATTATGAATTCTAGGAACCTTTGGGCTAGAGTGTTGGAGCTAGAGTAATGCTCCCAGTCTATGTTTGGGTAGTTGAAGTCACCCAATATAATGGTGTTTGGAGAGACCTTCATATTTTCCAGTGTTCTCAGGAAGGCCGAGTGGGGTTCCTGGGTTTGGGAGGGTGGTCTGTAGCAGGCTATAAACTGGAAGGCAGTTTTACCCACTGTTAGTTGCACATGGATAGTCTCTGATGCTTCGTGCTTTGCCACCAACCTGGAGGTGTGGGTATCTTTGATGGATATCGATACTCCCCCTCCCTTTGTGGTTCGGTCCAAGTTTTGGGGCCGAAAAGCATGGTATGAGGTATAACCTGGTAGTGCTGGGGTGCTCTTGGGAGCCCTGAACCAGGTTTCTGTTACTGCACAGATATTGATGTTCTCCATGCTAAGGAGAGTTTCAAGTGCGTGCATCTTTAGGTTTAGACTTCTGGCGTTGAGTAGCATTACTCTTAGTTTCTTATCCCTTGTGATACCTATGGAGGTGGGTTTGTCTTTTGAGCCTTGCCTAAAAAAGGCACTATGGGGGTAGCAAGAGCCTTTGCCAATATCCAAAAGCCCAGGGGTGACAGGTGCAAGCCGTCCCTAGCGAAGCATAGTGACTTGTCGAGCATATCATCCCAGGCTGACAGGCATTGGATCCCCTTTGAATGACACCAGTACTTAAGCCAATTGTTGAAATTGATCATCTTGTCTTCATATAGTGGCATCATTCCTGGTGAGGGTAAGAGGCTACACAAGGTCAGGGTCATACCGGCCTGGGCTACATGCTCAGAGAGCTCCTCTATGTCTCTTTTCATGTAGTCCAGGGAGGTACATCTCAGGTCATTCACACCAGCATGGACAATGACTGAGTCATATTTGTACTTGCCTTGGAGTGACCTGAGTGCTTGTGTTATGTGGCGGATCCTAGCGCCCGACAGGCTGCTCACCGTGACCTTCTCCTTGTGCAGCCTGGTGAGCGGGACGTCAGTGTGCCTGACAATAGAGTCACCTATTACAAGTGTATCAGGTGTGTTGTTTAGCCTTAAGGGCTGTGACTGTTCGGCACACTGGCTTTGTGAGATATGTGTTGCACATGTTTTGTTTTGGGGTAGCGGTTGCTTGGTTGTCTGCTTTGGAGGTCTCTGCTGCTTAGGCAGATCTTTATTTAGAGCCTCCGAGTATGTTTTTGTGTGATTATGTGTTTGGTTTGCTGTCGTGGTAGGTCTATGTGAGACTGGAATTGTAGTGAGTGTGGTTTCCTTCTCCTCCTGACTGGTTATGCCAGTACTGAGTTGAGAGAGCTTAGCCTCCAGTTTGGCTATATGGTTGCATCTCTCACATGTGTTGGAATTTGTTGGGAGGAGGAGAGGGTTGTCTGTGTACATGAGGCAGTTGTAACATTGCCTCAAGATTCCCAGGTTCACCAGCTGGACCGAAGAGGAGATTGACAACTGACCTTTGGACATGCTAGAATAATATTGGGAATTCCTTTATAATTGAAAACAAGGGCCAGTGTGGAGTGAGGGTGTAGTGCTTTTAATTTTTAGTGCTGACTTATATAATTGCTTTAGTGAGCAAGTGCCAGGTAACTTAAGTGCAATGTGTTACAGGTAACTTAAATGCAAAAACGACAAACAGTAACTTTCTTTCAAGTGAAACAAGGAAATAAGTACAGTAAGCAATGTAGATATCACTAGGGATCCACAGAAGCACTGAGAAGCCGCATTTTAGGTGGAATTAGCATTCCAGGGAAATAACAAGCAAACAAACAACAAGCATACAAACAAAGCTAGATTCAGCAGGCCTGGATCTAGTCTATGCTACAGCAAACAAGGTGTACCAATTTCAGTAAGAAGCAGTTCAGATATGCATGCACTATAAGCCTTTAACCAGAAATTCCCAGCTCAGAAGGGCAGAGTCCAGCATCTCCTCCCACAAGAGTGCAGACCACGAACCCTCTTAATGTAAAATAACTGGCCTGAAAGCCCAAGTGCTTAAACCAGAATTAATACACTTTTAGAATAACAGACATTGAGCCCTCAATCAGCAGTTCCCAACTTAGAAGGATGTAAGCTACCAGTTCTGCCACTACAGTGCAGACCACAAACCCTCTCAATGTAAAACAACTGGTCTGAAGCCCAAGTGTTGAAACTAAAAGGCTTAGAATGAGTTACACCAAGCAGTAATAAATACAATTGAGTACTTTTAAGATGATGCAAAAGCAAAATAAAGTAGGAAGAAACACAAGTACAGTAAAAGCAGATGAATTATTTATTTATTTTTTTCAGAAAAGTAGCAAAAGCAGTAGTAAATACAATTCTCATGCAGTGCAAGCTGGCACACTTGAATATGTAGCAATATTAGTCCACACACAGTTTGAAAAAATGTAATTAAATTAAAAGGGACTAAAAGCAAGTGCAGAAAGGGTTAATTAGGTAGAATGCGGTAAAGAGATGGGCCTGGGGGAGTGTCTTAGATCAAATCTACAGTGGGGCGGGCACTGCAAAAGCCACCAAATTAAAACTACAACCAAGAACTGGGAGGGGACCGGGAAAAACTGTTTCAACACAGATGTGAGGAATGTGCAAATTATAAAGCCAAAAAATATATACTGTTCTCTCTCTCTCTCTCTCTCTATATATATATATATATATATATATATATATATACATATATACAACAGATATCTAAGCAAACAATTTATCTCTATAATACAGAATAATACAGAAAAGTATACTCAGCTCTATATATTTGCAGGTAGTTCTGTAAGGCTGTCTCTCAAACTAAGGTTCCACTTTGAATGCAGATTGTTAATTAACAGGACACACAACACTAGCTCAATTATATAGCTGAAGACAAGGCAGGAAATGAGGGGGGTGGGGGAAAAGTTTCAACACAGATGTGAGGAATGTGCAAATTATAAAGCCAAAAAATATATACTGTTCTCTCTCTCTCTCTCATATATATATATATATATATATATATATATATATATATATATATATATATATACAACAGATATCTAAGCAAAAAATTTAGCTCTATAATACAGAATAATACAGAAAAGTATACTCAGCTCTATATATTTGCAGATAGTTCTGTAAGGCTGTCTCTCAAACTAAGGTTCCAGCTTGAATGCAGATTTGAATACACTGTATTATTAGTTTGAATTAACTGTATTATAATTGTACTCTGTTTTCTATTTCACATTTAAACTTGGAAAGAAACCAGAGCTGTGTCTCTCGTGAGTCACACAGAAATTAAATTTTCTCCGTTCTCCCACATTGATGCTGTTGGGTTTTTAATCTCACTGCCTCTCTTCTTGCCAGCCCTCTATGTTAATTTGACAACATAATTCCTTCCCTCTCATCTTTTATTGACTATTGTCAGTAAGCACAAAATTATCATTTTGTGAAGCCACTCCCCTTCAGCTATTTATATCTATTGGCCCTCTAACTGTATTCCATAGAGGTAAAATACTGTTCCACCCACATCCAGTTTATCTTTCTCTTTAAATATTATTGATTCTCCCTTTAAACAGCTAAAGCTTGAATTCTGCCCTCTTTCATATCTAACTGCTTAGTTCACACTGCACCTCTTAGGATATTAACCATTTTTTTCTATCGTATGTTTAAAATCTGGATCAAGTCCACCAGTCATTGTAGAGCTCACACTCTGTCTCTCACTAGTCATCTTGGAATTAGTGCATCCATTTTGCTCATGGTGAGAGAAGAGGTTGTCACCTTTTCAAATGTCCAAAGTGGGACATTTTTTATACAAATGTCAGATTTTGCAGGAGAAAACATACCCATGGCCAGTACAAATTATATAATTTCACTTTTTTGCCAAAATAAAAGGTTATTCTTGCAGCTTTTAAGTTGCTTATGTGAGTTCATATCACATTTAGGGGGTTTCAGATTAAAAATAATTGTTTTATGCAACTATTAAAGAAAACATAGGAAATATTTTTTTCTAAAATATCAGGACATTTGCCATTTCTTTGATTTTTTTCGCAGGACATAACTGCCCAAAGAGGGACTGTCCCTCGTAAAGTGGGAAAGGTGGTAACCCTAAAGAAGATTGATGATCACCAGAAAGCCTGATAACTGCCTTATAAGCACCATCTTGGAATTTGTGCTATTGTTTTGCTCCTGGTCAGAGAAGGAGCAGAGAGCATTGATTCCTGGCTATCTCTGATTGGGCAGTGAGTGTCTGTGTGGGACCTTCCTGACTGATGTGGTTCTTATTTAAGGCATCTACCAGGAAACAGCCACAAGAAGCCTACAGACCCCTGCATCATCTGAGACAAGACTGTTGTTCACCAAAGAGCCTGTGGCCTGCTTCTCATCTTAGGATTAGTGCTACTGTTTTGCTTCTGGTAAGAGAAGAAGCAAAGGGGCATTATATCCTAGCAGCATGATGCTGTAGTGAGACCAGCACTAGTAATAGCCAGGCAATAACCATTTAGGTGAATCCCCAGTATTCATCATTTTTGATAAAACTAGTTATTTCTTTTCATTAAAGGAAAACTCCTGGCTTAAACACATCTTAGCTCAACTGCGAGTGGTGCTCTATCCCTGTAAACTCATCCCAGCCATCTACAGTTACGAGAATATACAAACACATTTGTTAGTTCTACATATCCACCTTTCCATACCATAGGGCAAAAAAGCCCGTCCCTCATTCTTCAGTATCGCTTCCTTTCAGTTGCACATTGTCTCTATCTTTGTGACGTACCTTTGACACAGTCAAATCAGTAGTTCCCTCCACTGCAGATCCTCCCACACTGTGACATAGACATTGTTCTAGGCCAGCCCATTATCAGGTACTTATTAGTTATTAGTTATTATTATTAGTTCCTGCATGAAAGCAGTATGTGTGTTTGTGTGTGTGCGCGCGCGCGAATTCTGAAGAGACTGTTTCCATGTGTGATCATATAAGCATGCAGATTCAGTTCAAGCCCAGTAATCAGGATACCCATTCATCCACTGTTTTACACTCCCTAAGCAGTGCTTTCACTGTTTAATGAGTGTAAAACAGAAATACACCTAAGTAAATTGAATTAATTGTTAGTGTGTGTGTGCTGCGGTCTGTGAGTGAATGCTGCGTGTGTGCAGGCAAAAGAGTCAGTTTGTTTGTGTGGTTGCCTGTGTGTGTGAGAGAGGAGAGAGTGAAGTCTGTGATTGAGTGACTCGTTAGCAGTAGCATAATTCCCTGGTTCAAAGTTACATAAGTAAGCACACATGGATTTATGCAATCTGCTTTGTCAATCGTTGTTCTACCCTGTCAATGTGCTGTATGCTCTGCTACTTTCCCGAGCGATCCCCAAACACGAGGTACAGACTGGGTCACGGAATCCTTTACTAATGGTACCAAAACATATATTTTTTAATGCCAAGAATGTTTCAAGTATGAAAAGTCCCACTTTGGTTCTCAGAAAAGGTGATGACTATCTCTAATAACAACTATAACTTAGCCATTAGTAAAGGATTTCGCGTCCCAGTACCGGTCTGCACCTCGTGGTTGGGGATCGCTCGGTTGATGATAAGCTTTGGGACTATTTCTTTATTTCCTTTTTTAGCTAGTGCATTTAATCATAGCTTTACAAATTAAACATCATCGCTGTATTCCTCCATCTATGCATTGGAACATTATAATCAGGACATTTAAACATATTCCCAAAAATTCCTGAAGCACATTTTCAATAACCTTTCAAAATAAATATCAGTGTTAGAAGACTACCATACTGAGTGGCCACGGTGGTGCAGCTGTTACCTCACAGCAAGAGGCTCTCTGGTTCGATCCTTGGCTAGGGTGTCTTCTGTGCAGAGTCTGCATGTCCTCCCTGTGGTCGCGTGGGTTTCCTCCGGGTGCTCCGGTTTCCTCCCACATCCCAAAGACATGCAGTAAGTGGATTGGACACTCTAAATTGGCCCTAGGTGTGAGTGCGTGTGTGTGCCTTCTGTGGAAGGTTGGGCATCGGGCTGGCAACTTGACACCATAAAACTCCACTGCCAATCAGGAGAGGACAGATGATCCACTGTGGCGACCCCTAACTGGGAAAAGCCGAAAGAAGAAGTTAGAAGACTTCCATACTACTATGCCTCCCGAAGTGAATCCATACAGCTCTTACACACATGCAAAATCGCATTGCTATCTCTACAAGAAAAATCAAGGGCAAACAATCTGATGACTGAATGGAAATACTCTAATTCCTCTGTAGCACTCTATATGCCTTCCATGAAGCAGCTAAGGAGTGCAAATATGTTTGAACTCCCTAATGCTTTCTTACAATTTTTGGTATACATTGCAAATGTGTGTGTGTGTGTGTGTGTGTGTGTGTGTGTGTGTGTGTGTGTGTGTGTGTGTGTGTGTGTGTGTGTGTGTGTGTGTGTGTGAGTGACTGCTATAAATAGATTGTAAATGTTAAGAAAGAGGAATTTAAGCAATTATTGGAGGATGTGTTATTGAAGAATAAATTGTAGTGGAAAATATTAGGTATAGCATGCTGAGAGGGATGTAAAGCAGTGCTAAGAGCAGAATTAATGCAAAAGAAGACAGTCCACAGGAGGCAAAATAGGAACTTGATATTGGATAGACAAGCTGAGATCCAAAGACTCACTGGTTTAGGGATGATGGAGAAGAAGCAAGTGAAAATAGAGGAGAAGAAATTCAAAACAGGATGTAGTTATCATGATGTCACCTAGGCGGAGGCAGAGTTGATAGGAAATAGGAAGTTATGGTGCCTGATGTGAAAAGGAGAGGCAAGGTATGTTAATTTTGGCATAAGAAAGGGGTGGAGCTCTAAAACTGAAGGATAACAAGGTATGGGTGTTGAGTAGCAATTACCAAATTTATTCTCATTTAAGAAGTTTGTTCAGTATTATATGCATAACAGAAGGGGAAACCCATACTTTAGTGAGACTTTACAGTTGTCTACAATAAGGACATGTGCAAAGAATTATGAGAGCGATGTTGAATAAATATATGCAGGAGAAGGAGGTACATAAGGCAATGAATGCAAAGACGAAAAAAACTATATGAATACAGTAAACTTATTAAGGCTGCAGGGCTAGATCATTTTCTAGTAGAAATGTGAGGTTTGGATTTGATAGAAAGGAACTTACCAGAAATGTTTAACACTGTGAGGGAAACAGGAAGGTTTTTAATGGAGGTGTTCACTTTTTTTAAACGTCTAATTACATGTTCTATGATTTGGCAGCTATAAGGTAGTAGTCAGACTCATTTATAGCTTCCTCATGGCCAGTCAGACATTCATGGTTGCTTTTACTTCAGTGTTTGACTTCTCTATGGAATATCAGTCTTCCCGTAGGATTGATTTATGATACTCTTATCAGACCTAAGTGGTTAATAGTTCAGTATGCGAAACCAGAAAAAAACGAAACAGAAAAGTAGATGAAATGAATGATGAATTAGCCTCATTATTCTAATGTTAGAAAATGTGCAGTTCTGCACTCCATGTCCTGTAAAATAACCTGTAACTAATATTTAACTGACAGACTTTTATACTTCGCAGTTTTTAACATGATGGCCAACCACACGGCTGTCTGGCTTTCCTGATAACACTGCTGTTATGTTTCTAAGCCAGTTACAGTTTTTAGTTCATCCTTGTTGAAGTCCATGTGCAAATAAAATATGAAGCAATGTTTGTGGTATGGCCCTTGCAGTTCAGCTTGTTGAGCTCAAAGTGTCATTGTTTGTTACTCCATTCTCCACTTTCTTGAATCTAACGCTGAACAAAAAATGTTTGCTTACTTTAGTAAAGCATAATGGATAAATAAACTGAGTAGGGCAAGAGAGAGAGAGAACTTAATCAAAGTTGTGCAGAACTATAGTTAACATAATGCTCCAATTTCTTCTTTCCCCTATTTTGAGTTGAAATATGACCTCATATAGAGTGATTACATCTAAGGAAGAAATTCTACATTAATTGCCATAGGATTGGCATTTAGTTCAGTATTTGGAATGTCTTTGTAATGTCATAGCTGGTATAGTGGGCTAATGCACTATGCTGCAGTTGACACAGTCCTGGGTTTGAGCCTTGGCAGTGGTGATTATTTTGGGGGTCATGGTTGGCATAATGGTTAAGGTTTTTAACTTGCAGACACAAGGTACAGGATTTAATTCTCACCTTTGAAAATTGGCTAGGCTTAAAATGACTCACAAGGGCCTCTAGCTTACTACTTACCTATGATCCTATGAATTGCTAGTGCCAAAACCTTAGAGGACACTGGTAATAAAGCTATAGGCACCTTTTAGTTGCGTTTAGCACTACTTGCGAGTGTGCTCTCAACATGTGGCAGTAATGTAAGACTCTTATGATGGAATATGCCTACATATTTCTGTGCTATTATAATAGGCTGTTTTTGACCATAAGGCTCTCTATGTTACTCGATCAGCTTTTGTTACTCTTTGGCATGCCCAGTAGCGGCATTGTTATTGTTGTGTATTAGAGAGTTTGTTTTCAGCAAATTCCAGATCAGTTCTAGAGCCTTTACAAGCCTAACCATGTTAATTCCAAGTATCCCCATTTATTCTTTGCTGGTAGTTTGTAAAATGAATTTATGAACAGAGTGTGTTTGTGATCAACACCGGCTACCCCATCCATGAGGGACATGGGTGCCACCCCAGAGGCAAATCTGTGATCTCCCATCCAGTTATCTAGGTTGCATTTGAATATGATAAATCAAGAGATGTGTTTTATGTGAATATGAAGTCTATTCCAGAGAAGCAGCAGTCTCTGGGAGACATGTCTGTCTCTCCAGCAACTTCTGGTAATGTCACAAGCCTGGTTGATCCCTAGAGTGAGCAACTCTTGTGCCATTTGACTTGTGGATGTTCAGCGTTTCCATTACAGCAGGGCTGGAGATTACCCTATAGGCCAGGCACAGGTCACCTCTCAGCAGCTTATACGATACAGAGTAAAGTGGCAGGGCTGTCAGCCTAGCCACGTAGGTCATGGTTTGAAGTCCCTGTATTTTCTTAGTGAGGAAACACTGAGGTCTCTTCAGCTGCTGTAAGCATCTGGTGAGGAACATGAAAAAGGGTGCATTATGTTCTTAGTGATTTGATGAGGGTCAAGTACAGTGCAGTTATAACATCCCTTGACCTGGATGCTTTGATCTTCCTAATGAGGTGCTTGATGGACACTATGTAGAAGGCTTTCCTTACCACTGTGGAAACTTGGTGGTCAAAGTTCAGATTTCTATCAACTTGTGTTCCCAAATCTCACACCACTGGGTTGGAACTCATATGGGTGGTGTCTATACTGTAATTTGTGGGGTATTCTGTTTTGCCAAAGGGAGTAATAATGGATTTTTTTTTTGCATTTAGTTTGACCATGGCTTTGGCACCAATCATTTGTGGTAGTCCTTCTTGTAGTATTTTGACATTGTTTTGGAGTCAGTAATTATTCCGAATTTGCAATCAGCAAACTTGGTGAGCCAAAGACCATCTTCTCTGGCCTGGACTTCTGAGAAATAGATGCCAAACATTAAGGGACCCAGCACAGCCCCCCATGGTACTCCACTGGTGATGGGTTTACTGGTGGAGGTGGAGTCACCAATTTTGACAAAATGTGTTCTGTTGGTGAGCCCAATGGCATGCTTTTAGTGAAACAGGTAATACTGTATCCATTAAAGTACCAACCTAGAATAGACTCAAAGATCTGAAATAGTTGAGCAAAATACCTCTTACATTTTCAAAAGTGGAACAAGAAGTCAATCACTGAAAATTGTTCAGCTATTCAGAAGATCATACTTTGTGTCAGGCATTAAATGTGTTTTGTGTGCACTATTATGTTTGTACATTTCAGTGAATTAAGATTTGTTCTACAATGTTTTATTGTTTAATATTATGGTTCATTATGGCAAGTGGATCAAATAAGGAATGTGTATGCCCTGGTAAGAGATGTAATTATTTTTTTCTTTGCCTTTCGATTGGTAAATATTTTTACAAAATTTAAAAAAAATGGTAGAGAGGTTGTGCTGGACAGTTGGGCATGGTGGCTAGCTGTTCTGGACCACCTGGTTGGTGCTTAAATTACTGCTTTACAATATGCGTGAGTGACCTTGTAGTTTTACATAACATTGCCCTAAATGTTCTAAATATGCTTGCAACTGCCAAATATTTGGATATCTGATGATGATGAATATGATGACGATGATGATTCATAAATCTCCTGATGCAGACTAATTTATTAGGTCTCTATTCGTTTAATGGATAGTTTGATCCTTTAAGAAAATAACTATTATGTTGTTACTCTTGGTAACTGGATGGACATTAAATATGTGGATTCCTTTCTTTAGGAGATTTAAATGATGCCTGACTGATTTTGTTATAAAAAAATAACTGTACAGGAATGACTCTCAGCTTTGCTAGATAAATTTGCCTTTATTTTGCTTATCTGTGTCTGCCTTAAAGATGTGTTTTTAATAGGTGTTATTGTTGTACTTATCTGGGAGTTCTACAGTTGCTCAATGAATTTTGTTTATTTTATGTACTCATTTCTTATTATGCAGGCATTTTTGGTAAAAGTGTTGGTATACACAGACTGTGCAGACATTTGATTGAATCACTTTTATAAATGGGATGAGAATTGTTTTACTGGTTGTTAATATGTTACCTGGCTCAATAAAGCACAATACATTTTTGGGGCATTCCCAACTGAAACCTTGGACAGCAGCATTACAAGAAAGCGCATGCAATACTGAGATGCTACTGGAACACGAGGAAAGCACTGGTGTGTAGAGGAAAAACATGTCGAAGTGTGATGTGTTTAAATTCTCATGCTTGTCCTTTATTAATAACGGGTTTTATAAAGGATGATCAAAGACGTGATGTGGAAATCAGGGGTATTTTGGAATGACTTATATTTTAGCCTTTTGTGTTTGTCACCATATACTTCACAAAAATAATTTAGTAGTAAGGTAATTGATATGTAAAGGTTTATGAAAGTGTCTAGTGAATAACTGTGAGAGCTTGGAATACAGTACATTACGCTAAATAAGTAGGAAGTGGACCAGGAGCATTGTGGCTTCCTAAAGTGGAGTTCTCTTATGTCTCAACTGTCATGTATTGTAGTACATGGTATATTAAATATTCTAGTAGATGGAAACATAGATGCTCAATAACATTGTCTGAATGTTTCCAATTGTTATTTTTGACTAAGCATGTTTTGAATGTTTTTTGGTTAATATGATGGGAGAGATTTAGAGAAGCAGTAATGAATACTTAGGGCTTATTTGTTTTCGAACTGGTATATAATTTTTCTGCAATGGATATTCTACGATTTAAATAGGGTTAAAATAGTGGATATCAATAACGGATTTTATGAAGGGGACGATAACTTTGGAAAGGTGATAGAGCAACTGAATTGAAAACAATACTAGCATGTCTTATATGATGCCTTATTTCAAGGGTCTATATCAGTTAATCGAATGCTTAGCTTAGTGAATTGCTATTTGGCAAACTCACTTAAATGAAAGCTCGGTTCAGCGAATGATTAAGCAAATGTTTTTCCTTGGAAAGTACGTGGTTGGCCGTCATGAGGAATTTGCTCTTTTCCCACTGTAGTGTGATCACTGAGTTGGTATATTGCGTTGGGGGATTGGTGGGCACAGCTCTACATGCTGCCTTTTTTTTTTTGCTTTATGTACAGCCTTGGGTTTTGGAGACTTGTGTTTCACTGTTTTTTTAGCTGAGCTCTTGTTCACTGTGGGCATGGTAGATTCGACCTTCGTGGGACTCTTTGGTATCTTAGCAGCTGCTGGTTTCTTGGCTTTCCTTTGAGCCTTGTTCTAGTTGCTTGTGCCTTCTTTGGTTTCCACACTTTACAGAGGTTTTATGTTTGTTTTGTTTGTTACGGTCAGAGAGCAGGCAACTGATTCTTCCCTATGAAACTGTTCGTCGGACTGCTTGCTCACTTCTTTGTGCTTTCGCTTAAGTCTGTCTGACAAATAGCCATTACTGTTTGATTAAATGATACAGACCCTTCTTTGAAAATGACTTTTTTTATGAGCAGTGTTACACAGCACGTTATTCATGTTGCTCAGTGCATCTCTGTGTATTTAGTTTTGTTATGGATATGATATCTAAAAGTACTTTTGTGATTCTTGAATGCTATTTATATTTGCCTGTGTCCAGGGAAGAGGCTGAGATTCCACCATTGTGGCTAATGCTCAGTAAATGGTTCCCAGATGTTCTTTTGGCCTTTGCTCCAAACCATTGTTTTTGTCAGTGTCACCTCGCCTATGTAATAAAATTTGCATGTTAAAGTGTTGAAATGCAGTTGTCATGCCAGTGTCATCAGCATTTAGTCTACATTTCCATCCAGTAAAACTTGTAACTAAATTTCAGATGTGCTATGTTGTGGCTTTTACATATTTTTTATATTTTACCCACAAACAGCTACACCCAGCCCCTGTTCTGCTCATAGCCGTTGTTTTGGTATTGTCCTTGAGATGTAAAACATTCTTCTCATCTGGAGGAAATTGCAGCCTCACATCTTGGCTCCAGGTTATCCATTGGCACAGAAACTCGACCACAGAGCCATAGCAACCCATGACTGAACCCTGTGGGACTCCACTCATGACTGGTCAGCAGTATAACTTGGAATCAGCTACTTTCACACTGTGGGTTCTATCTGTGAGCCAGTTTGCAACCCACCTATTAATATAGGCATTGATGCCCAGCTTACTGAGTTTTTCAAAGATTCCTGAATGGGGAATGGTATCAAAGGCCTTGGCCAGATCAAGGTAGGCTGTATGAACCACCTTGCCTTCATACAGAGCTCTGGTGACTGACTCAAAGAAGTCGACCAAGTTGAGCAGGCATGATCTACCCTTCACAAAACCAAACAGTGTGGGATCCAGAGTTTTGAGATTCCCTATATCCTTGTTTATTATGCATTCCATAACTTTGCTATTCAGACTTGTCAGGCTAATGGGGTGATAGTTCCAGGGTCTGTAGTCGCTCCTCCTTTGTGGAGAGGGATGACTGTAGCAGTGCGCCATTTGGAAGGGACAAAGCCTGAGATTAGGCTGTGATTGAACAGGGCACACAGGTGAGGTGCCAGTTCACTCTGTAGTTCATGTAGAACACAGCCAGGGATATTGTCATGTCCCATAGAAGCTGTATTCTTGGCCTTGGACAGTGCTGTTTTAACCTATGCAGCAGTAATACAGAGTGCCTGGCAATCTCCTGTTAATGTGATAGGTCCTTTTGGGGGATGGGTAAAGTTGGCACTGAATCTGTCAGCCAGTATATTGGCAATATCTGGCTCTGTGTCAGATGTACCATTGTGCAGTAGCTCAGATCAAATCTGGGTATTGCAGTGGAGATTCTTTACATAACTATAGAAGACCTTGTGGTTGTCTTTACTATCTGCTGCTATTCTGTTTTAATAGGTAGCTTTAGAGGATTTGATGAGGGATCTCAAACAGTTTCTTGAGGCTCATAAGGGAGTTTTTCCAGTCTTGGGACTTTGCCTTATTCCACATCAGTTTCCTCCTTCTGTTGTAGAGTTTGTTTATGGCAGGGGACCACCAGATTGGCTTCCTTTTTTGGAGGACAGCATCTTGGTTCTTTTGGGTATGGCGAGATCCATGCATTTGTGTCCAAGTTCTGGCACTGAAAGGTGTGGAATGAGTTCTAGCCTGGAAGTGCAGGCGTGCTTTCTGCTGCCTTGAACCAGGTCATTGTCACAGCACAAATGTCAATGTTCTCCATTTTAAGGAGTGCTTTGAGAGAGTGCATTTTGAGATTTAGACTTCTAGCATTGAGCAGCATGACCCTCAGATTGCATTTGTTTGTAGCTGTTATAGTGGTAATTTGGTCTTTGGAACACCACCTAAAAAGGCATTATAGGGGTGGCAAGAGCCTTGGCCAGTATCCGAAAGCCCAGGGGTAACAGATGCAGGCCATCTCTGGCAAAGCTTCAAGTTCTGTCAATCATGCCATCCAGGCAGACAGATAATGGATCCCCTTAGACTGACACCAGAAACTTAGCCAATTGTTGAAATCAGTTATTTTCTGCTTGTACTGTGGTATCATTCTGGATGATGGTAGGATGCTGCTCAGGGCTAGGATCATACCCGCCTGGACTACATAATCTGAGAGCTCCTCCATGTCTCTTTTCATGTAGTCCAGGGAGGTATGTCCCAGGTCATGCACACCCAGATGTACAATGACAGAGTCATATTTGTACCTGTTGTTGAGGGACCTGAGTGCATGCATTATGTGGTGGATCCTGGCACCTGGCAGGTGGCTGGCTGTTACTTTCTCCTTATTCAACAAAGTGAATCGGACATCACTGTGTACTGTAACAAAAAAAAAAAAAACATTGAGTATCTGTAACTAGCAGGAGCCAATTTTCATAGACACTCTTGCACAATGTCTGAGAAGCCATTAATTGTAAGACATGAGCCTGATTAGCAAGTGTGTGGTCACATGGCACAGGCATCACAATGTTCAAAATCCTGTGTAGCAGTTATGCCATCCTAACAGTGTTTATAGTCCAAACCATTGTGTAGTGTGCTCCCTGTCACCTGTGCAGATGGTGATGGCTGGTACCCTTAACACAGTATCCTTGACACATTGTAACTTGTGTGACCATGTACTAATGTCTGATGCACAGTGTGAGACAACATTACATTATGCAGCTGTCACAAAGTTGATGGCAAAGGGGTTTGTGTGATGTGATACATGTATTTTAGGTATCCTTAAGTAATTTGTAGGGCCTACACACATGTCAACAAAGAGGAGAGTGCTATAAAGTGTGCTTTTGGATCTCTGGCTGCAATATTTAGGAGAACTTGGACTAATTTGCGCAATATTCCCAAAAGGCCACACAGCACGGCCTGGTACAGTGACTTATAATAAGGTAGACAGGAAAATTATGGAGGCAAAATTGTTATTCTGTACTCATGACACTGACGGTTACAGTTCAGTCCTCTGTGCTTACTGCCTGACTTGACAAGTTTAGTTAGTACAACTGCAAATTGGATGCTGCAATCCTTAATTTACTGAAGGATGTCAACCCTCCTAAGTGGTGTTTTGAGCAAACTGCACACATTTATTTTGTTGTTTTGGAGAGACTGAAGCAAATGTTGGAATGTGAAAATAAGAAGAACTGTGTTTGGCTGAGTAGTGTCGGCTGCCAATTAACAACTCAATATATGACCAGTTTAACAGTATGACTGGAAATGTGCACAGAGACAGGGAGTGCCTCGACGCAAATTTACTAGTCCAGTTAAAGGAATAGAGGATTGCTAAATAGTTTCAGCTGAATTAGAGAAGATCATATTAAGCTAAAAAAATACATCAGTTATCTGCATTATGCAAGTGATACTTACTTGCCCAAAATATTCAGTAGATCCTCCCACCCCCCATAAAAAAAATCACTGCATGGACTCGAGAATACAGTGAGTTTTTAGTACATTCTTTTACTGTGCCAGTATCATAGACACAGGTTTGCAAATTACTGTTTTGCAGCAATTTAAAATATGTTGTGATGATGCAAATGTCACGAAATTACAGAAACAGTATTTCCACTAGACTGCTGTTCCTCAAAGAGATTGGAAAGCAAAAATAAGTTAACATAATAATGTCTTGTAGAAATAGGGGGAAATCAGAAATCAACACAATTAAATAATCAAAAATTATCTGAAACTGGCTTGCGAAAATTAAATTGAAATTGTTTAAATAAATCTTTCTGCTGCTGCCAAACAAATTAAATAACTAAATCATACTGCAGGCAGAGGGGAAGACATTTGAAATTGTACTTCCGTCCTTTCAGTTCTGAGCTGTCAGTTGCAGTGACAGTTTTCACACCTCTGCAGTAGTGTGGGAGGAGGGGACTGTAAATTCATGTTGGACTACAAAAAAACACCTAGAACAAAGGCATCCAATTTAGCTACAACTCTGGCTGCTGCTGGATAACTCCAAATCATAGTGTAAAGCAAGCTCTGAGCTAAACATAAATAAGGGTGATTAGCAACAGAAAAGAAGCAGGAAGGCCGCGGTGGTGCAGCAGTTAGTGTTGTCGCCTCACAGCAAGAGGTTCTCCCGTTCGATTCTCGGCTGGCGCGCCTTCTGTGTGGAGTCTGCATGTCCTCCCTGTGGTCGAGTGACATTAAAGACATGCAGGTAGGTAAGTGCATGAATGGGCGTGCTTTCTTTGAAGGTTGGGCATCAGGCTGGCAACTCGGCACCATAAAAATCCACTGCCAATAAATAGCAGACTGGAGTTCTGCTGTGGCGACCCCTAACTGGGAAAAGCCGAAAGAAGCAACAGAAAAGAAGCAGGCCTCTTACAGAAGTAATACAAACTGACAGTGAGTCACAGATTTCCCATTGTATGTCAATGGCATGGGAACTCACAGTTACCTCCTTATGTCTGGCATGAGTCATAGAAAGAAGACTTAAAATGCTTTATGGGAAAGAGAAAATGTTGAAGGAAAAGAAGATCACATTGATATATCACCCCCATCGGTAGTCACGTTGTGGTAAACAGGCTAAAATTACAAATAAAGTCCTTAGAGTGATTTTTAGGTGTTAAAATAGGCCTGGAAACAAAGATAGACTGAAAAAAAAAACATTTATTCAATTCTAGGGTGAAGTTTTCCTTTAAGTACTGCTCGATTGGTTGCTTAGCTGCTGTGTAACCTAACTTCAGAATATCTTCCTAAATATTTCATCCATAAATCATCAGGGTATACTTTAGTAGTTTCCCCTCAAGTGTTTGGCAGTGCCCTGTATAGCCGCAGGCACCTTGAATTAACATTTTTCTTGTAAAAGCACCATTGAAATTTCACCAATACCTAGCTGCACACAGGGCAACAAGTATGCACGGTGACAAGCACTGCCCCCAGAGCTGCAAACCAGGTTCTCCTCACTTTTCTCTATATTCACACAGCAACAATCTAATAAACAGAAACAGGCCATGAATATAAAATTTCTCCCATTTCCGTTACCAGCTGAGTGGACATGAGCATCCTGAGGCAATGCAGAAATTGCCTCATGTTTACTGACAACCAGCTAATTCTCAAAGAAACTAATAAGGTATGTGAGAGATGTATTTACATAATGTCACTGGAGGCAAAGCTCTTACATAAAAGCACTCCTTAGGCCAAACAGGTTGTCAGTAGTACAAATACTGCACCCATCACACACAGCACAAAGCAGACACATAGACCCACATATGTTGAGGCACTTAAATATAACTTTCCTAAACCCTAAAATCCTCTTAGATGAAGCACATGTAATAAATGCCCTTAACAGCCCCAAATGCACTCTTTCAAAACAACACCCAAATCAACACATGCAGCCACATCTCATGGGGCCTCTACTTCTAAACCCATAAGGCAAGCCACCACATAATCGAACATCCTGGTCATTGGGACTCCAGTGTGAGACACACACTGATGTCCCTCTCATCGGGCTGAGTAAGGAGAAACCTTCAGAGTCGAGTGCCACAAAAGGCTTTATTGAATAGTAACACGTGCTAAGTGCTTTCATCCACAGGTATCAGGACTTCTTCAGAACCTGAAGAATTCCTGATACCTCTGAATGAAAGTGCTTAACGTATGTTACTATTCAATAAAGCCTTTTGCAGCACTCAACTCTGAAGAGGTCTTCATCATCTGTTGTTAAGTTGTGTCTCTTGGCTTGTCATGAGTGAGGAGAAAGTCACAGTCAGTGGCTTATCATCGGCCAGAATCCACCAAATTACACACACACTTGCACCAGTATGACTCAGTCATAGTTAACGTGGGTGTAAATGACCTGAGACATACCTCCCTAGACTATATGAAGACTGACATCATAGAGTTCTCAGAACATCTGTCCCAGGCTGGTATGAGCCTAGCATTGAGCATTCTACCTTCTCCAAGGATGTTGCCACCATATGAACAGAAGATGACTGACTTGAATAGTTGGCTTACTTTCTGGTGTCATTCTAAGGGGGTGTAGTATTTGTCAGCAATGAAGGAAATGGTCAACAGACCACGCTGCTTTGCAAGGGATGGTCTGCACCTCTCCCCAATAAGCTTTCAAATTTTAGCTAAAACATTGTCCTCAACAATAGTGCCTTTTTAGGCAATGCCAAACTGAAAATACTTTCAAAATAGCACATCAAAACCAAGAAAATCTAAAAGTGTTACTGCTCAATGCTAGGACTCTAAACAAAAATCTCCATTCCCTACAAGCTTTCCTCACCCTACAGAATGCTTACTGTGCAGTCACTGAGACATGGATTAAAGCCATGGAGAGCACCCAGGCACTGTAAGGCTATAATGCCTTCCACATATTTAGACCAGATACTACACAGGCAAGGACTAAAGGTGGTGGTGTCGTGATTTACATCAAAAATAAATATACTTCAATCCTGGTCAAAGAGGACAAGGCACTTGAGCTTCTCCATGTTAAATCACTATAGGCAAAATCCAATCCCATCTATAACCGAGGAATACCATAACATGTATTTAAGCTTACTGGAATCACTCACCATCCAACCCAATATGGGTGAATTTAATTACATCACTATTAACTGGGAATCATACACAACACCAAATGTACAAGTACAGAGATTCATGGGTTTTGTAATCACAAACTCCCTAAACCTATGCTTAGTCATAGGTTTTGTCCTCAATGTATGTCACACTGCAGTCATGATGCCAGTTCGCAAGATTAGCCCCACCATGGACCCAGGAAATTCCAGACTTATTAGCCTTATGAACCTCATCTGAAAGACCACTGAAATGCTCATAACTGACCTGGTAAGCTACAATATTAAAAATCGTATAATACTCAACCTATATGCAGTCTAGTATTCATTGGGGTAGATCCTGTCTAATGAATCTGATAAGCTTCTTTGAGATGGTAACACAAGCTGTGGAAAATGGTCATGCTGTCCATGCAGCATATCTTGACCTTGCTAAGGTATTTGATACCATCCCACAATCTAACATAATTAACAAGCTAAATGCTTTCCAAACTGATCCCTGTGGTCAGGTAGATAGTAAACTGGCTGTAGGAGGTGACCAGTGAAGTCTGTTGAGTATCTAACCTGGGTCTTCTGCTATTTGGCATATACTTTTCTAATCTCCAAATCAATAATGAGACTCTGTGGCTAACCAAATCTATGAATGATTGTAAACTGGATGTCATAATCAAATTCCCTTCTGATGTGCAGACACGACAACTTGAACTTACAAGTGTTAGTAGTTGGTGCACAAAATAAATGGGCTACAAATAATAGCTGAAAAGTGTAATATTATCGCATTTGCTAATTAATCCCTCCACTCAATGTATAGTGTAGAGAATACCCCATTCCAAAATGAAGATACTGTGAGAAACCTTGGAAAATACTATAGGTGGATAATTCCTTCTCCTTTGATCATTATGTTTGAACAGTGGTTATGAAATTCTTCCATCTGGTGCAGCAGATAGCAAAGGGTATCTCCTCTAGATCCAAAGAAGTCCTTACTCATCTATAGTCTGCCCTGATTAGGCCCATCATTGAATACAATGCTCCCTTTGGGTATCTATATAGGCATAACAAGCAGTTGCAGAGGCCCAAAAGATTCCTAACACATATGCTCACCAACCTAAAAGACCTAGAGTATCAGGGGAGACTGGAGGTTCTGCCCATGTAATCAGTGTGATATACACTATTTAGGGGTGATATGTGCCTTGCATTTTTAACATTAGAGATTCAATCCAAGATCTCTTAACTCCACAAATCGTACAATCCACTGAATACTAGGACCAAAAATCTGAACATGCTTCAGCAAATAAACAAATCATGGTGGAGAGATAGATTCATCATGCAGTGACTATCCCTTCTCTGAAACAAACTTCCACTCCAAATCAAACAATGTGACTCACTGCTTTCATTTAAAAAGGAGTTAATAATTTGGCTGGATGTTCACAAATGAATCCCAGAATGACTGGCCTATTACTTCTTGAAAGAGGAGGTAAGGTTTAATTGTGGGTCCTGATAAGGAGTAAATGAACACAGAGCCCAATTGCCTTGAATTTTCTGTGATTCTATGATTCTGTGAATCTGGTGTTGGCTTTCTCAACAAGGCACTTTCCGGGCATAGACCTTCTAACAGCACTGGATCAGATATTTCCTTATCAACAAAGCAGACATCACATCTTTATAACTTGTAAAAAGCAAAATATATTAGCAATTTCTGCCAGCTCTCAAATCCTGCAATTTTTATAGTGATGAATTACTGCATCCTTTTAATTTATTTCAGGTTACTTTTGGAATCTACATAATGTAATTTATCTATTTATTGACATTTGTCTACTGGGAAAGTCTGACTGGGCACATCTGCTCTTTTTCAGTGGAGGACCAGAGAGAAAAGCTCCAAGGTATCATATTTAATGCAATCAGTATTTACAATAACACATTTTATAATGCAGTTTCAGTGTATACATAGCATAATAGTCAGTGTTATAAAAATGTTATTGAGATTCAAAAATATTAACTTTACAAGCCTTGCATTGAGATTTTACAGACAGAAGAGTAGTATTTAAGATAGGTAGGAGTAATTTAAGAAATACAATACAGTGAGGTATTAAAGGAAATAAGCAATTATGAGTGTTAACAGAGAAGTAGTGATGGAATGGTAATTTGGTTGTGATAATTAGAAGTAGGTATAGTAGTTTAAGAAGTTCAGTAAAGTGGGGTATTAGAAGGGGATAAGCAGGTTAAGTGATTTAGTGCTTTAAAGAGAGGTATACAAAAGGTGATGAAGGGTGTCAGAGAGCTATGTCCCAGATGAGGAGCAGGGACAAAGCCAGGAGGCTGAGAGAAAGTATTTTAATAATGGTTTGAAAAGATGAAGGTATGAGATAGACCTGAGTGATATAGAAATTTTATTCCAAGTTCTAGCTATACTGTTGGAATAGAGACTGACCCCAGCAGCCCTTTGTGTTTTGCAGATGGTAAGCAGTTATTTACTGTTTGTCTGAAGAGGATGATTTAGAAGATAGTATTAGAGTAGGGGCCAAATTGCTAGGCAGGCAGATGGGGCATGGACAATTTTATATGGGTTAAGGTAAGTATAAGACAGCTTGTGAGAAAGCTCAGGTCAGTTAAGTGTTTTTAGTGCTAAACAATGGTGGGATATGGTAATGTCTGCTGTATACAAATCTAACAACTTTGTTATAGTATTGTATATGTTTAGGACTAAGCGAGGCTTTTAGGTTGGTCATGATAGGGGCTCCATATAGGACAGAGGGCAAGAAATTTCTTTATTGTATGTAGGGTGCCTAGTTTTTGATGAGTTTTTTAGATACTGTTGTGGAAATATAAATCGAATTTAATATTGTCGTCAATTGTCAAGCCAAGTGGTTTTGTATGTGAGGTAACTTCAGTCATGGTACTATTTAAGGAAGAAATGTTAAAGTTGTTTTTTTTTTTCATGGAAATGGGATTTTGGAAAAAAGAAAAGTAATCTAATTTCGGGGGGATTTAGTAGCAAGTGATCATCCTGTAGCCTAGCTGCAATAGAGTTAAAGGCTTCTTGGTATGTATTAGCTTGTCAGAAATGCATATTAGGGGAGAATCATCAGGGTATTGTATGAGGGAAGGTTGTTGACAGGATTTATGTAAACTGTTTTGATTATTGTTCAGTTACTCATTATTGAGTCAGATCACTTTTGGTATAAAATGATATAAACGATACAGTTTTCTCCTTACAATGAGAAGAAATGCTCGTTACAGCTATATGATAGCAAGCATATGCTTATCTGGCATTGATAGATAGAAGTCATTGTCTGCCACTGTCCTTAGATCTTCAGTGATTGTTCTTTGCTTATGCTTTGTCCATTTATTCTGTAATAATAACTTAAGAACATTTACAAGCAACATCAGTACTCTGTACAAGGTAAGTACTTTTCGTACATCATCTTGGGGGCATTGGCATCTGTTACTGAAGGAACTGTGTTACGCAGTTTGCATATTTGGTTATCCAAAGCCTTTTTTTCCAAGTTTATATTTGAGAAGAATATTCTTACAAGAAGTGTCCACAGTACAGAGCCCTGTAGGACAGTATGAATAAGATTTGGGTGCTGTGCACTTTTCTTTGTGGATTTACAGCAAAGAAAACCCCTTCAGGATGTACAGATACCCCTCACCATGACTTGCGTCACCCTTTTGCTTAATCACTTCATGCACTGAGCTACTTATGGACTGACATTCAGTACGTTTAGTGTATTGAGTATTCCCTTCTGCAGAGTGATATCCAAGTACTGCTATTATCTCCTCAAAAAATGCTTCAAGATTCAGATGGGTAGACTCCTCACTGACAAACTTGTGCTATTCTATACCTAACAAAAGTAGGTCCCTGTGCTATTTTGGGCAAGCTCTATTACAGCTTCCTTCATAATGCTACATAAAATACTAGTCAGGCTGACATACAAAGTCTCATGCGATACTCCCAAAATAATTATTTGCCACATTAGTAATTAAACAAAGTGAAGACACACATGAGAGAAAAAAAAACACTAGTACCACACTTCGTTTTAAATAACTGCTTTTACCTACATTGTGGAACATTTCCACTCAGGAAATATAAATAATATGTTTTTGAGCAACTTAAATGGCTTACTACACAACAAAATTCATTTAGACAGAAAAAGTATTTGACTTCAGTATACTTGCAGTTTACAATGTACGTAACATTCTGAACTTTCTGGATATGTTGCAACTCATTTAATTTTAGCACCTCTGATGTGGTTTATACAGTTGTGTGCTCTTGCTTGCACTAACCATATTTTTTCAGTCATGCTGTCACTTTGACTTTAAAATATGTCATTATGGTTTTTCTTAGAATGTCTAAAAATAAATAAAAATTTATTTTTTTTCCAAGTCTCTGAACAATAAGAACACACAGTATGCAAAACATCCATCTGACCTGCATACATAATTTGTAACTAATTAATTTTTTTTGTTGGCAATATTTTCTATAAGTGGAAACTCTATGGTTTATTGAATTCACCTAGACAGGATAATTGCCCATATCTGCCCACATCATTTCATCTAGCTGTCCCAGGTATCCTCATATCATTTTTCCTTACAGTTCAGTACTGAGTATGTACTGAACTACTTCCTTTTTTTCTACAATCCTCATTTTTTTCTTCTGTTTTTGCTGCTCAAATCCTTCCTTTTCAGTTCTGTTTGTCCCATGTCCCCCAGATAATATTATGAGCTCATATAATATTTTTTTCTTTTAGTCTTTGCTCCAGTGAGTGAATGCCAGGGAAAATCTTTCTTAGTATCCTACTTTTCTTTTTACCTTATCATTTTTGATAACTCTGCTGTGTGCACTTTTTACCATTCTAGTCTTTCATTTGATGTAGCCTTTGCACTACTCTGTACAATGGCAGAATAATGGTGTCAGTGTTGGTTCAGTCTGCTCCTCTAGAGACCATACTTAGGCAGTTCCACTCATGCAGAAGATTAAAGTTCTAAATATGACGCAGGTGTGGGGAGGAAAATGAATGAAGAGGTTTTGCATGCTCACCTCACCTTTCACATGGGGAAGTGGGTAAGATGGACCAATGGTAGGAATGAGAGTGTTTGGCACATTCCTCTTGGAGACTATGATATGGAAGGGTAACCTGGTTGGATACGCTCATTGGCCTGGGAGAACAGCCATCTAAGAGCCTGGGGTATATAAATTCCTACAAACCACACCTCATTGCCACCTAACATCTGGGTAGTGATACCACAAGCTAGGTGTATTGTTGTAATTCATTCAAGCAAGAACTGCCCCCCACCCCAGCTAGCAAGAGTGGTGCTAGTAATACAGTTCAGATGAGAATAATAACCAGTGCAATATCCTGAAGACCCCAGGGGTTAAATCAGGATGAACCTTAGGGGAGGCATAGAGAATATGCAGTCCTAATAATGAAGACTGGAATTCAAAAAAAACTAAACCATGCTTTATCATTATATACTGCAACTGTTGTCCAGTCATCACTGTCAGTTTTCTTTCACCTCATGATGGGGACATCCAGAACCTTTGTCACATTTGCCCCTATACATGCTTCCTACCACATAACAGCACAAGTATATATACATCTTACCTCCCTGATTGAAATCGTACATAGATAGTTTACATGCACCTGCAGTGATCTACAACAATCAAAATAAACAATTAATTAATAATTCCTGTCAGACTGCTTTCCTGAGAAATTCTACTCAGTCTAAGATGTCATTTCTTTCTCATTATACATCACCACAATGTATCATGCTCACTTAACTACCTTACTGAAAAATCACTGAATGAAAACAATCCGTAATCGCCACTTGTCATTTTATATATATATATATATATATATATATATATATATATCATTACAAATCTTACAAACTGTTATTCCCTGTTGCATTGGCTGATTTTAATTGCAATGTTCTTGCCTATCAATATAATTTCCTAACTACTGCACCATGTGCTTTTTGTCTCAGTTTTATTATTTGTGGCAGAAAATAAAATTTTCTGGACAATTTCCGCTATCTGCCTAAATAAATAATTCATTTGGAAATAAAAACACTCTTCTAGCTGTACATGCAAAGAACCCATTGGGCTTTAACTATACTACATGTTTTAGCCTAGTTGAGATTATCCCCCAAGGATATCTTTTACCATTCTCTCTTCCCTAGGAACAACTGCTGTGACATACATGTTTCTCCATGATGTCTCTAAAGAAAACCTTTGAACCATGCCATGCAACTTCTTTGCTCAATAATTCTGGACAAAGTCAAAAATAATACGTGAAACAGAGGCCCAAAAATCAGGGATAATTGTTTAAATTATTGTTTTACTTAAAAGGTTAAAGTAACAACATGCTTTGCATCAGCATGCATTATCAGAACAATATTAAGTATTCTACTGACTATTAGTATTGACTGGCTGTAGTCTTCACTGATTTACCAGAAAATCAAAAATTTTACAAGCACCATGACAAAAATATGAGGCAAAATCAGGGACGTCCTGTAAATTCAGGGATTGTTGAAAGGTATGCCTTGACCTTTTTTACACTACATATGAGCTGCTTCTTGTTTGTCTCACCTCAAGCTGTGCAAGGTATCACTGAAGACTGGTATCTCCATCTCTAATCTCTGAGCCACTGAGGTTATTCTCAGTGAAGAGGCTGAACATGTTCTTCAATAACATTTATATTTGCAAGGTATGGTAAGTTGGACTGATGCCAGTACTGAAACACACAACACACCATGTTAAATTGCTGTGTGTGATATATATATATATATATATATATATATATATATATATATATATATATATATATATATATATATATATACATACATACACACATATATATACACACACACACAAAATCCCAGTATTTCTGAAGTAGTGAACAATTCTAAAACATGTAACAAGGGACCAATAGTTTGTTTAAATTTGCATCTCCAATAAAGATAACTAGACCCTGCATGAAGCATAGATAGTCGTTCAGGAGTAAAAAAATGACACAATCATTTCTGGACATAACTCCACCATTTAGGAGATAATGTACAGACTTGAAGAGTGGATAATATATGTCAAACCTTCTGCTTTGATAACAGCACACCTCTTTTCATCCTATAAAATAAAACTTTTGGACTAGGATAAAAAATATTCTACACAAATGTGAAAACATTGTAGATAAACATCCTTTCTTAACAATAAGGTCCTTCTGCAAACTTTTAATATGATCATACAAAAAATGAAAAGAGGCAGAATCAATAGAGCATATTAATTAAGTGGAAAAAAGGTTGCAAATCTTTAAAATAATGAGGAGTTGTATATTGAGAAGAATTCATTTCAAAACAGCTAAGGCTTATACCAGAATAAACCTGCTATGTAAACAGGGGTTGGGAGTTAGCATGATGGTTTAGGTGTTTACCTCGCAGATAAGAGATACAGGGTTTGATTCTCACTGAGGGCAATTAGCTAAGCTTAAAATGGCCCACAAGAGCAGCTAGCCTAGTACTTACCTATAAATCTATGAACCTAAAATGAATATTCTTACTCCACCAGACATGTGTAGGAAAATAATTGAATAACAATAGAGATCACAACAAGAAGAGGGGAAAAAAACTAAATCCCACACTCCATTGCACACAACACATTCCTAAAAATTAAATATATAGTATTTATATACTGGGATACACTGATCATGGTGAGGTTTCTAAAATGTTCTTCAGCTATAGCAGAAAAGATAACAAAAGCACTTGTCAGAAGACATGCAGCATAACAGTAGAATGTTGACTTCAGAATAGGGAGTATTCCACCATCAAGGCCATCCATGAGCACAAAACCTCAGGACAATAAATACCCATGGTATTATGCAAAATTGCAAATGGTATATGCAACAAGTAAACTGAGAATTTGAAGACCAGCCCTCTGTTTCGATACATAATATGCATCAAGGGGTCCTCTGACCTAAACCAAAAATATCTAATTTGTCTGATCCACTTCTGCATTACTCTATATGGATTCTCAATGGAAGTCCCTCAATAACATTAGGGGTCCTGATGGACAGATGAAAAGTCAGTTAGCAAAGAAGTGTAGTAGTGCTGAAATTGAATTCATCCTCAAGTCTTGGTGAGTACCTTCTTGAGGTGGACCCTATTTTTTCACAAAATCTCACCAAGGCGACACTGATATATATATATAGACTATATTTATATGGCATATATCATGGACAGAGGTAAATCAAAAATAAAAAACGATAGCTGGGTGCACAAGACCCAGGATATAAAAGTGCCCAATCCTGGTAGGTGCACTGGTGCCAGGACTGGAAAAAATGACAGTGTAGAATCCTCAAAATACGGAAACAATCCTACAATGGGGCCAGGCCAGGCTCAGGGGGAGGATGGCCCCCCTGTTGTAGAAGGAAGTAGTAGTCCACAAAAAGGACAAAAATTGATTGGCCAAAGAAGAGCCATAAAGATGACAGAGTGGACTATTGAGGATAAGAAAGAACTTATGTATTTTTACTATTAAGTAAAAAGCCCAGAATTTCCAGACACAAGATATACAAAACGATTAAGAGAGAAATTAGAGGAAAGAAAAATACTTCCGCAGGAAAAACTGTCACAAGCTTCAAATAAAAATTTGCTTTCATTAATGCAACCGATTTTTGAAAAACAGTATATAGATCAAGAAACTTTGATCTCTTTGGAAAAAGAAGCCTCTGAGGAAGTGAGAAAATATAAACAACAAAACCTAGAGATATTTGAAAAATATAAAAAAGAAATATGGACATGGGAAAGAAACAGAGATTTGATATGGTGCAATATTTATGCAAAGGAGAAGGCCAAGTTAACTAATATACAAAAGGCAGTTTCAAAGATATTCGAAGAAAAATACAGGCAAAGGCATCCAGATATGGAAAATTTCACAATAAAAGGACTAAAAGCACAAACATTTAATATAGAAAAGACAATTAGTAAAGTAGAATTTAAAAAAATAGAAGTTGATGTTATGGAGTGCCTGCGAAGTGAAGGATTTAATGTAGAAGGTCTAAAACAGACTACATCACAGCATGATGGAGTGAGTCCCCAGAATAAGGAAAAGCAAGAAGATCAGGAGACATGAAGAAGAAATATGGACGGGGAAAGGAAAAGATATTTAATATGGTGTAATATTTATGCAAAGGAGAAAGCAAAACTAACTAATACAAAAAGAGCAGCACTGAAGATATTTGAAGAAAAATATAGGCAAAGGAATCCAGATATGGAAAACTTTACAATACAAAAAATAAGAAGACTAAGAGGAAAAGTAGAAAAAGAGATTAGTAATGGAAAAGTCAGATAAATAGCAACTGAGATAATGGAACAGCTGCAAAGAGAAAGATTCAGTATAGAAAATCAAATGCAGAAAGCACCACAACAGGATAGAGCAATGGATATCCAAATTAAGAGGAAACCAATGGAACAGGAAGCAACAGGTCAGGTGCCATATCAAGATATTTTGGAGCCTTCCACAGGTAACCAGTATAAAAGTTCACTTGAAACTAGACAGGAAGGAAAGGAACAAGAAACTGCGGAAACTCTGATGCAGTCAATGTTGAGGAGCGATAGGCCAGTGAGTTTCCATATGACAAAACAACAGATGACACAGGATGAAATTGAAGAGAATGTGCCACAAGAAGATGTTATAGAACTTTCTATAGAATGCCCGCAAGGAAATGGAAAACAGGGGATGTGCCCTCAGTATGGAAGAAAAGGAGTTAAGAGAAGAGTTGTTTGATTTAATAGACAAAGACAGATATATCAAGATCAATGAGAGAAACAGACTACAGAAGGTTAATAAAACCCCAAAAGTCAGAAGCCTGATAAAACAAATGAACACAGTAATTAGGACTGTCCATAGAGATCCATGCGATATAACAGAAGTAAACAGAATATATTACTGTGCTGTTAAATTAATAACTGATAAAATTCTACCACAGGAACATAGGGTAGTGAGGGAAAAGGGGGGGGGGGGTTGAAAGTGAATACCATCATGGAAATATCGAATAGAGAAAACTATAAAGCAACTAAGACAAGAAGTGTCATTGTTAGAAGATTATTGAAGAGGGAATAGATCAACAAAAATATTAAGAAAGATAGATGTGATAAAAGCAGTGCGCAGTATTAGAACAGACAAGGATCTATTATGCAGTATTGGAGGTAACAAACTAAAAATTTCAAAACAGGCGGAAAGACTCAGAAGATACAAAGATAAATATAAGGGAAAAGCACAAAATAAGCAATTTACTGATGACCCAAAAAGGTTTTATAGAGAATTGGGAAATAAGGTAAAAGGAATTGATAGACCGCTGAAAAAAGAGGAAGTAGATACATTTTGAAGAAGTATCTATGAAGATCCCGTGGAACATAACAAAGATGCTAAATGGATAGAAGAAGTAAAAGAAAGAATAAGAAGTTTAAAGGTACAGGATATGAAATGGGATGAAATAACAGCCAGAGAGATTGAAACAAAGTTGAGGAAAGCCTCTAAGTGGAAAACCTCAGGCCCAGATGCAGTACCTAACTTTTGGCTTAAAGTATTAACTTCTTTACACAAGGATCTAGCCATGAGGAAGAACTATTTATATGTACATCTCGAACAGACACCGCACTGGTTAACAACAGAAAAAACAATGCTCTTACTTAAGAGTGAACCTGCAAGCTACCCTAAAAATTATAGACCAATAACTTGTCTTCTGACGACGTATAAACTATACATGGGGATTGATGCCGACAGAGTTTATAGTCATTGAGAAGAAAACTCGATTATGTCAGTAGAACAAAAGGGCAATAAAAGAAAGTCATATGGAACAAAGGATCATTTGTTGTTAAATAAAGTTATGGTGGAGAACTGTAAGAAAGGGAAGAATCTAAGTATGGCATGGATTGACTATAAAAAAGCATTTGATAGTATCCCACATTCATGGATAAAAGAGTGTTTAAAAATGTATAAGGTACATCCTACACTGATTGATTACATTACAGTAACCATGAAACAGTGACAGACTACTTTGCAATTAAGCCATGATAAATGACAGATTATTATCCCAGGGATAAAAATCCAAAGGGGGATATTCCAGGGTGGACTCCCTGTCACCATTGCTATTTTGCCTTGACATTAAGCAATTCAGCTGTTTACTTAGCTTAGGTCATGGCTATAATTTGGCTACTAGAAAACAACAAAGTCTAATGACTTCTCATCTTTTCTTTGTCGATGATTTAAAATTGTATAGCTCATCAGATGAGAAACTGAAAGCACAGCTGCAGGTTGTCAAAACTTTTTCAGATGATATTGAAATGTCATTTGGTCTTGATAAATGTGCAAAAGCAACCTTTAAAAAAGGAAAATTGCAGCACCAGGAAAACATCAGTTTGGGACAAGAATGCGATATAAAAGAACTTGAGCAAGAGGGGGTGTATAAATACTTGGGAATTGATGAAGGATCAGCAATAAACATGAACAAATGCGAATAAAGCTTAGTAAGGAGTACTTTAGAAGACTTAAATTAATCCTGAAAACAGCATTGACACCTAGGAATAAGATCCAAGCTATAAATCAATTTGCTCTTCCTGTCCTAACTTATAGTTTTGGAGTGATTGACTGGCCCCAAAAAGTGTTGGATAGATTGGATAATCACTGTATACCAAGATTATATATTCCCCATTCTGAAGGAAGGATGGGCCTCTTTGAAATTGATTACATGTATAAATCTACAATCGTGGGACTCCACACATATCTACTGACCTCACAAGATCCAAATGTGGTGAAAGTTTTAAAACAGGAGGAGAATAAATCTAAGATGACATCTCTGCTTAATTTAGCAGAAGCATATCAACTTCAAGCAGGAATGGAAATCAAACCAGAGGTGGATAAAAACCAGGCAGCAACTGAATGTGCTAAAAAACAAAAGAAAGAATATAAGGTTAAGGACCAGATGAGAAAGCAAGGAAAAAACATAAATATAGTTGCAAGTATAGAAAACATCTTGAAGAGCCTCATGTTGATCAAGGAACAAATGCAGGAATGGTTAAGGAGAGGTGACTTTACATCAAGAAATGAAAGGTTAATATTGGCAGCCCAAGATAGTGGGCAACGTACACGCCGGTTTACTAAGTCCATCGAACATATGGGAGAAACAGACATATGTAGGTTTTGTGGAACCGAATTGGAAACAGTCACACACCTTATTGCTGGTTGTGACTCTCTAATGGCAGAGGGACTGTATACTGAAAGGCATAATAATGTGGCAAGAATGTTACACTGGAGATTGTGCAAACATTATGGTATTGAAGTGGCTGAAAAACACTGGAAACATGAGCCACAGAGAATCATAGAAAAGGATGAAGTTTACATCACATGGGATCACCCAACACCGACAATCCAAAAGATAGATGCTAGAAAACTGGATATAGTGGTCCAAGAAAAGAAGACAAAAGTAGCATTGATCATTGAAATTGCCACATCTAGTGACTACAGTGTCTTGCGTACAGAGAGACACAAAGTCATAAAATACCTCAATCTACAGGCAGAAATGAGAGCCATGTAGAAGAAAGATACCTAGACAGTTCCAATAGTAGTAGGAGCAACTGGTCTTATAAAAAAAAAGAATTTACAATCATATTTAGATATGTTACCAATTCATGTAACACCGTATGAATTGCAGAAGAAGTCATTACTGGGCACATTGCGGGTGCTGCGAAGAGCACTTTTGGCTAACATCAAAGAGTGAAACAATACTAATTTCATGAACTTTAATCGTACTTTGACATAGGAATGGGGTCCATTCCCGTCATGGTATTTGAAACCCAAAAGACTTGGAGAAATTAAAAAGGGTGAGAACATAAAGCAATTTAGGATGAATTACCATCTTAATCATAAGTGACCACAACCCAAAAGTGAGATTCCAGTTCATCAGTTCTCTTGAATGAGATATGCATTCATATCTGTAGTGTAAATAGGATAAATTACTAACTGTATTCTTAAATACTTAATATGGGGGGGTTAGATTAAAAGTATATTGCTTTTGAAACTCATCTAAAAGCTGATGACTACCTGCCAGACAGATCAATTAACTTAGCTGGATTAACCTTATATCCCATGATTGACTGTCATTCCTATAATATACAAAGAAGTATAGATGTACAGAGCTCATTTTTAATGTTATAGGATACAGGTACCACTGCTTTTACAACAAAGGTGAGTTTATAGCTTTTGTTTACACGAACAGAAAAGAGTTCACTAAAATCTATCAACAGGATTTGATCTGTCAGTCATCCTCATTTTGTATTCATAATCACCTGCTATAGAAACTGGTTTGTTGTATAACATAGATAAGAAACACCATCATGAAAGGCAGAACATTACTCTCTATGCAAGTTGTCCTGAGGCTAATTTTATTTTTATTTAATTTATTGTTTTATGCAAGTCATCTGGGCCAGCGGGGTCATTTACAGGCACGCCCTTTTCAAATATAATATAAAACAAATAGATTAAAAAAGAAGAAAGTTATCTGTTGTAAAATTTACTATTCAAAATGTTGAGCACTAAAAATCAACTCTCCTTTCTTTCCTACTGGGCTATTTTGTGAATTGAGGCACTAAGAAGAGACTCCCAACCATAAGTCAGCTGAAGAAAGGTGCCCTCCTTCAAGGCAATGTGTGATTTAATATATGACTGTACTGTAAGAGAATTGCAGAAGATGGAGTCATTGTGCATACTTTCTCGTGTGGGGGAAAATGTTGGAAAATGATTGGTTCCATATGGGATATCTTAGAAGAACACTACCTAGCTGCTACTTCCCTACTAAACTCATACCTCAACCATACAGCATTTGTGCTCTAGATGCCTGCTTTTGGCAGACAATCTATGCATGGATGAACCAAAACAGATACTCAGAATAAGGAAAAATCAAGTCAGCATTATAGCTCAATAATGAATGGAAATGGAAGCAAATGTCATTCAGAATGAAGTGAGGGAGGTTTTCAATGGAAACAGAAGCAAATGACTACAGAATAGTGTGAGAAATATTGCCTAAATAAAAAAGAAATGTAACCTCCTGTAAATTAAATACAGGATACAGTGCTTTATAGCATAATTGTACACAAACACACACACTCAGACATGTAGACACACACACACACACACACACACACACACACACACACACACTCAGACATGTACACACACACACACACACACACACACACACACACACACACACACACGCACACACGCATATGTATACACATATAAATAATCATGATGTAGTAAGCAAAGCTTTCTTTAAGAGAGTGTAACCTGTAAAAGTTGTGGCCATGTAACTTCCGAGGTTAGGTCAGCAAAGCTGCTGCTGTATAGATGTCGCGTGTGTTGATGCTCTTTTCTCCCATTTTTTAGACTGTATTTAATTAACTGTATATATGGAGTACATTGTCAGATATAAAGCTACATTTAGCACCAAGGCTGTCCCTTTCAGCTACGCCATGTTTTGGAAACTTCTGAAGTTTTCTTTACAATGCCATGTCTTCCTTCTCTGTGGAATTCCCACTGTGTCACAGCCATGTGCAGCAGTAGTTAAGTTGGTTATCCAAGCTTTAATAAAAAAAAATTAATGAAATTGTAGTTCCATGCATATTCATATTTCTAATCAAGAACTAGGGCATGTTATATATTTTAGTCATAAAAAAACAACACTTTTGCATGTCACATCTCAAATACATTAATTATTATTATTATTATTTTTTTTTTTGCTCACAGGGCCACTGAACTATTCTACTTTTTTTTAATTCTTCTTCTTGACTCAGACTGTCACTGATTTGCTCCTGAAATCACATAGTAACGTCACGTGTATGAAAACTAGAAACTTCAACTAAAGTTTAAGGTATTTTTCACTGATGGTGGGATTGCAGAGAAGACTGAAAAGATCCAATGTGCAATGCTTCTTCATGTTGCAGGTGAGGAAGTAATAAAATAATTTAACACCACATTCCAAAAATGGGGAAAAAGGCAATGTAACAATGTACTGAAGGAATGATTCCAGGTATACTGACAGCCAAAAAAAAAAAAAAAAATACAAGCAAAAACATTTTTTTTATGTAAGACATTTGTTTTTTTTTTTACTAGAAATCAAGTGCTGTAGGTGTCAACAAATGCTTATATAGTGATCTTAAACACAGTGCAGACACTTGCATAATTCACTAACGAAATATAACTGGTTATAATACCAATAATGATCAGGTTAGTGTCAAGCTGTTTAAAGAATCTGACCTGGCACTTGGCAAAACATTACATGTCTGTAGGTTATGTGACCACATCTTAAAGGTTTGTTCAAGGAAATGGAAGAATATAAAATAAAGAAAGAATGTGAGCAAAAAGAATGGAAGAAATACAAATCAAGTTAAACTGCTGGTGAGTTCATGTGTTTCAGGGTGATAATTAGCAGTAAAGGCATAGTCAAACATCACACTCAGGGCAAACAGGGTGCCTACAAACATGGAAAATCATGCTGTAAGGCATTCAGTTGTATTTGGAAGTTCTGTAGCAATCACATTCACTTCATAATATTTATAATGAATCAGAGCAGCAAGAGTTACATGCTGTTGACAGAAAATAACAGAATAGAAGGGAAATGTTTATGGCCACAGTAGAAATGTATAATGTGACTGTAGTGCAGTCCACAAGCAGCTGGGAAGTTGCTGAAAATGATTTTTAGTTTGAGAAACTTGTGATTCAAAATAAGAATAATTGAATGAAAGCTAGATACTGGAGTTGAATGTAATAGCTTACCAAAACTCCTTTTAAAGCCATTACCAGATCTGAATTCTGTCCCTGGAGATGATAGTTTTCCCTCAAACTTAAAGAAGATATGGTTTACTTCTGCCCTTAAGAAGGCAGGGTTTGATGATGATAAACTGTTTAATTGCAGACCTATATTACACCTCCTCTTTGTTTCTAATGTACTTAAGAAGGTTGTTTACTTACAGGTGGACTCCTGTCCAAGTTCTAATGAAATTTATGATCCAGTCTGGTTTAGTTTTCTGTCCAGGCATAAGAAGGAGACTGCCCTAGTCAGGGTATTTAATGATCTCTTAACAGCAAAAAGATCAGCATTGTTTTTCTATTTTGGTCCTCTTATACCTCTCTTCAGGATTTGACACTACAGATCATGATGTTTTGCTTGACACCTGACCCTCTATTGCATCATTTTTAGGGAGTGTTTGCCTTCTGTCCCACTGGTTATAGTCAACAGGTTGTGTCTGGAGTTAATTCCTCCTCATCCTTTCCCTTGACATGTATTGTACTGCAGGGTTAATTCCTGGCCCATTGTTGTTCGTCATATAAAAACTACCAGTAGGAAATGTTATTTGAAGGAACATTTTTCATTTCTGCTTTTATGCTGACAACATGCAGTTCAATGGCACCCCTAAGCAAACTTGACTCAGATTTGGAATACATCCACTATTAGATCATTTGCTAACTGGTTGAAATTCCACACCAGCTTGATAATTGCAATTGCTGTTCATGCCACAGTTCATAGTTCTTTTACTCCTTTTTGTAATTTTCAATTTGGTAACTATGGTACAGCATTGATTCAGAAGAACCAATTTGAGGCTTAGCTCAGGAAAAATGAGATGAGCTACAGATGCAATATTAAGCATGCAAAAACATAACAACTTTATAGATATCTGTCTAACATAGTGGAACTCTATTTAATACAATATCCAGCATTCAAAAGCAATAAAACAACATAGCAGAAGTCTGCCAATAAAGTAGGAATCTATATAGTATCAAAGTATATACAAGTTTGTTTAGGTTATAGTGACGTAAGATGATAGGGTAGGTGGTAGAGGATAGGTAGAACAGCTAGTGAAGTACAGCAGGTCCCACGTGGCTAGGACAGAATGATATTGTACTGGACAGAAGAAGTTAGTGACAGAGAAAGAGAAATGGGGTTAATGAAAAATGGATGTCTTAGTGTTACATTATGGTGTGAATTTAGGGAAGTATGACATTGTGAGCATACTGGAGTTATGGAGTTAAATAATGCCTTGTGGAGTTTATAAGCATATATTGTGTGTAAAAAATTCTTGAATTGATGTCTAAAACTGGGAAATGATGTGACGTGTCTTAGGTTTGAAGGGAATGATTCAAATGTCTGAGGTACCATTACTAAGAAGCTGTGGTCAATGGAGTGGAGTTTTGCATGTGGAGTGCAGAGAAAAAGAGAGGATTGTGATCTAAGCTTCTAATATATGCATCTTTGACAGTCAGCTGGAGGAGAAAATTAGACTCTTGGTATAAGAGTTTGTGGATTAGGCAGGCTAGAAGAAGTGTGCATCTGGACTGAGCAATGGTGTTCTCTTGGAGGGCAGGGTTAATGGAGTAAATCCACAGATTTGATTGGATAAGGTTTGCAGAGCTTAGTGGCCTTACATTGATGATTTAGGAATAATAGGGGAGCTATATTCTTACTGTCATAGGAGAACTGTTTGGCAGTTAGTGCATATTAAAATTATGAGTTAACAATCTGCTTCCTATGGTCCAGGGTTTGATTATCTCCCACTCCATTTGCCTAACTATGTGAATCTGAACAAGTCATTCAAGTAGACAGTGCTCCCAGGCTGAGTCTGAAAGAGTTCCATGGAGATCAGTGCTCTACCCTGGTTAACTAATATAAATAAATAAACTCATTTTCTAATTGCTAGTTTACCTTTAGGTAACAGGAAGTATATTTTTTGGCCCAGAAAGGTAGGGGAGTTAGTAGAGGTGATGAAAAATTAAAGGTTCAGGGATTAGTTCTACCAGATGACAAGGTATTTGGCATGGTATATTTTCTAAGTGATCTTTAAGGTTATATCTAATAGTCCAATGTTATGAAACTGTGGAGAGTTTTTGTCTTGTGCTGAAGATCATGCCTTTTGTTTTGCTGGTGTTCAGTATGATTCTGTTGTGTGACAGCCATAGTAATAATGCATTAAGGCCATTTTTCAAGTTGTTTTTAATGCACAGTGGGAGGGGTGGGGTATGTAGATTACCATATCATCTATGTACAGAAGGATCAGGGTTTAAGGTAGGTGAGCTGGGAGGGATTTAATGAATAGCGAGAATAGTAGGGATTAGAGAATGATCATCGGAGTGCTCCTTTTGTGACCGGTAGATGAAGAGGAGGGAAGAGTTCCATGCTTGCACTTTGAAATGTCTGTAAGGAAATTGTGGAATCGGGAAATAGTCTAGGCTTATACCTTATAAATCTATTTGTGTGTAAAGAGCAGTCATGGAACTTCTACCAGACTAAAATCACTGTTGCCGTGGGGAGACCATGTTGTATTTTTTGTTGTAGTTTCTGAACTGAGGTTTTCCAGGATATTTTCCAGGGTGGAAAGGATAGAGATTGGCCTGAAGTCTTTTGCACCATTTGTGTTAGGGATTTTTGGTAGTGGTTTAACAAGGGCTTTTTTCTGTTTAGTGAGTTTAGTGTTGGTTGTGATGCATAGGTTGCAGAGGTGGAAGAGTAGTAATGTAAGTTTTCTTAACAGGAAACGATGATCCAAGGAAGTAGGTCATCTGAACCCAGATTGGCATCTGAAGACCTCTGATCTATAATTTTAATGATATCCTTGGTGGTGATTTAAATGAAAAACATGAGTATAGAGGGGAGGGGGAGTTAGCAAGGTTGTTTGGCAAATTTGGAGGGGGAGTGAAAGGGAGGAACAAGAATTCTTTTAGGAAAGCATGTACTAGTAGTTGGCCTGATAGCATGGTGATAGAATTTGATTTGTTATGCTTTTTTTCTGTTTTGATCATCCTGTTATACTACTGATGATGTAAACAGTAAAGAGAAAGAGGAAGAAATCAGCCCCGGACTGACTGTAGTCTCTGCATTCTCTAAAGGGAAATTCTACTTTACTGTGTGTGTACTTATCCTCTCAGTGTGTACATCCCCCACTGTTGCCAGTGGTGAGGATTGAGGGTCCTTGATTACTGGGCCAGTACAGGGGAGTCACATGGTATTATAACTCATTAGTTGTTTCCTCCTTTCTTATATCATATATATATGTTCATATATTCATTCATGAAGCTTGCACTCTGTCTTACCTATGTAGAAGCATAGACATTGTTGGCACAAAGCCACATAAACCAAACCCACACTATCACAATTATATTTTGCTTTCACCGAATACTCTTTCCTTTTATTTTATACGTTGCCCTTACTTTTATATAACTGCAATATTTACACCTCCCACATTTACTCATAAAAGGACTAACTTTCTCTTTTTCTACCTGTTGCGCAAGTACATTCTTAAAATTCCTACCTCTTTTATATACAGGTTTTTCACCTTTTTTATGAGTTATTTCTCTGTTTTCTTTCAGTATGTTCCAATTTTTGTTAAGGATCCATTTAACTAATCCACTATCTATACAATAAGTGGTAATAAATGCCCTTGTGTATAAAGTTTCTGTTTGTACTTTTACAACAATATTCATATCAATATCTTCATTGTTTTCATCATGCATTATCTTCTTTGTGTTATTCATGTCTACATATTATAATATAGGCTGAAAGATCATCAGAGAATGTTTTACACAGGGAATGGAATTAGTTGGCCAACATCAGGAACTTTGCCCTTGTCCCCACTGCAGTGAAATTTCAGAGGTGGTGCAGCCCCCCCCCCCCCCACCTGGGTGGGTTTGACATACTGCTGTGTGTGGGTGATGGTCGCAGTGTTGGTCAACTAATTCTGTTCCCTGTTTAAGATATTCACTGATGTGAACATTCTCTTGAGTGAACATTCGCTGTTCTCAGTTCGATGAAAGGAGGTTCGCTGAGTCAAACCTTCAATGATATGATATAGACCCTTTAAATCCAATATGACTTATGGGTTGGACTAAATCAGGCTTGATTTATGGGTATTAATTGTACTGTCATCAGTGAAGGGGTCCTCCTTTTGACACTGTATCTATCTTTTTGTCCCCCAAAGTTCTTAAACAGACCTTGTACATATTTTGGAGATTTTGTCTTTTGAAAATGCACAGGACAATCAATTCTTCACTTGCGGTGGAGGCTTTCCATATGGAGGGCCTTTTTTGGCACTATTTCTTTTTAAGTACTACCTTGGGGTGGAATATTTCATGATGTGGCTAATTTCCATATATGCTTTTTTGCCACTGCATATGCACCATCACATTTGCAGGAAAGAAGAAGACAATCTGTTGAAGACGATTTGGGGCAGAAAGGAGGAAGGTAAGAGGAAACATGGGGGTGATCAGCAAAAAGATGGATGGATTGTGTGAGAGAAGACCTGCAACAATCAGGTATGACTTTTGAAGAAGGTAAGAATGTGTAATTGAACTGAGAGAGATGGAGACAGTTGGTGCAACTCTATGACCCCATAAAGAAAAATGCAAACAAGGGAGTTGATGATGATGATGATGATGATGATGATGATGACAATGACCTGCACCATCAAGTATCTCCAGATCTGCTGGACCCATTTGTTGGATATTCCTCAGTGAGGGTGATCACTTGCTGGGGAGGCCACCATACAGACAACCTCAGCAGTGGCTTGTGGTCTCATGAGCATCCCAGCAATTTACATCACATTTAGTATGGCCCTAATCCCTCCCATGGGTGGGAGTAAAGTGACCTACATCACTGTGGGAACCACTATGCCCTCCATGTGTCAGTGCACAAACCTATGTCCCCAAGATTTCTGGCTGAAGGCTTGATGGATGCATGCCCACCCTTGGTCCAACCTTTGTATTGCCCCCCCTTTCTCTAATGGACTTTGGCATTGGGCCATCTCAGTCCACCCTGTTCCACTGAAAGAAGGCATTACTATCCTCCCCCACATCAGCGCCAGTACACAACTGAGCTGCTAATGGAATTCAGGCCATCCACACCATAGTCAGAGTTTTATTAACCTATGTCATTTGAACTGGCATGACTTGTTTTTTGCCAATCTTGCTCAACATACCAATGGATCCTTCTTATTAACTGGGACTGTTAGTTAATAAATATCATGCTTAAGTCCCAGGAAAGGTGTTGGCTGTTACAGTGTAATGCAAAGTCCGTCTAGAACAAGCCAGGATTTCTCTGACTTTGAGCAGATTTATGATCTAGCATTCATAACATAAGTCATGGTATACTATAACTTTTGTCCTGCTCTGGTGACTATTGTGAACTACTGGGTTCTCTGTTGTTTAGAATTCTCAGATAGGCCAGATCAAGGAGTTGCACTATTTCATCTCTCATCCTTGCATGTAACCAAAGACTTAGATGAAGCAACCAAATACTTTTAGTTTGTTGGAGATGCAACAGCAAACTGTGTATCTCCTCATCTACTGTCCGCCTAGTAGTGGATGGACATCACTTTCAGAGTTTACAGACTTTTTCACCTTCTTGTTGCTGTCTAGGGCTAACTGGATAGTGTTGTGTAACTTCAGCATTTAAAATAACAGATAGCCCACGACTGTTATAAAAGAATTTCCTTTGTATTATGAAATGATTCAGGTTTGGTCAGGTTGTTTTCTCTGCTGCCTATCATCTGGGGCATACTGTACACTTGTTATTTTCCAATCTGATGTTTCCTCCAGTGGCTTGGTAATAGAGACCCTCTCTTGGCCAAAGCACTTCCGGGGTTGTTTGCTGAATCTTTTTTGCCCATGTTATTTATATCTGGTCCACTTCATGACATGTATTCCTTGGTTTGGCTCTGAACTCTGCGTGTTAAGGCTGGCTGGATGAGTACTTTTCCACTGGTGGAATTGTATCATCTGCTGTAGGGCAGACTACAACTAGAAAATCTTTATGTCATCTACCATTCTGAGGTCTCCCAGAGGAAATCGTTCTATTTGTCCTGTGAGACTTCTGCTATAAATAACTAAGCAGCTATCCTCTTGGGAATGGAGGGGAAACTGTGCAATCCCCCATGATCTTCTCCCCAAAAGATTCTTTTTGTTGATGAGTGCAAATTAGTGGCTTTTTTTCCTCTCTGAAGCTTGACCTAATAAGATAATTTGTATCCCACTCTGTACTTGCTGTGATAACCTGTGATCCTGAAGAGTTGTACCATTTTGGAGTGGCTCTGATCTTCTTGATTACTCCAGCTTTGCATTCTTGGTTTCTTGCATGTGCCCGACTACATGCAGGCATGATTCTTACCCCAGAAAAATATTTTTCTGTCCTTTTTGGAGGTGCTGGGTCCTGTACCAAAATCAACATTTCTTCCCTTAGCTTGGAATTCTTCCATACATTCAAAAGGAGGCATTAGTCACTCTGGTTCTCAAAACTTGATTTAGGTCCTAAAAATATGGGCACATACTGCCCTAGTTTGAACTTCCTCTTCATGATTAAAGTTCTGGACAAGGTGGTTTACTTGCAGCTGGACTTCTTCTTTAGAGACATAACTATAATCAGTATCATTCCAGACTTTAAACTAGACATAATTTGGTGATGGTCCTCAAGAGTGTCTTTCTTGATGCTCAGTTGTCAGAAGGCTGATAATATTCTTCAGTTCTAGTTATGTTCATGATCTGTTATCAGAATTTGATAAAGTATGCCATGGGATCTATTTGGAGCATTTACAACACTTCTGTCATCTCACAAATGTGGCCTTAGATTAGTTTGCCACTTATTTATCTGGTCAGTTTTGGAGTTTCTCATATGTAATCTTCTTTCTGTATCCCCTCAGTTGTGGTGTCCAAGAAGACTTCATTCTGGGTCTTATGTTGGTTTCTGAGCATATGCTACTCTTGGAAAACCTTACTTACGAAGAAGCTTACATTACCATTGTGGTGCTGATGACACACAACTTTACCTGTCCTTACCCATAAGGTGCAAAATCAGACATAATGTAATGTATCCTCCACTGGCTGACACGTGAATGGCTAAAACTCAGTGAAAACAAGATGGATGTCATGGCATTACCTTCTTCACTTAGTAGTCAATGCTGATGTATGGCAGTGATTGTCTGGAATTCATGTTGTAGGTGTATAATCCAGGGGTCATTCTTGGTAACATGCTGATACCATAAAACTGGTTTTCGGCTAACTCCTTGTTTTTTCTATGTTAAAAAATGTGCTCTCATAAAGCTCCTAATTCCTTCTGAAAATCATTTTTCATACTCTGGAAATTTACCACATCTAATTTCTTGTCTAAGATAGGTCCTACAAACTAGTTAAGTTCCTTTTGTCCAATTTCTCTGTTATCCTCAATCAAATGTCATAGAAAAGGCCATGTCAGTCTTATCAAATTATCTGTACAGCTTTGTCTTTATCAGTAAAAAGTCAACATGATTTCAAAGGGATCATAGTACTTAAACAGCTGCACAATCTCAAAACAATAGAGTAATTTCAAATTGTGGCACAGAGCAAATTAAAGAAGGCTAATTTCATTTTTTTATCTAAAGTTATAGATTCTGTTGAATATCAGAAATTAACCAAAAAGATGATCCACTTAGGCTGAACGCTTTACAACTCGCTTTTATTAAATTAAAGTACGTTGTAGAAACCATTTGGTCCTGATGTTTAAGCTTTTGTTGTTCTGCCATCACCAAATCCAACTTCTCATTCGTATGTTCCAACTTTTGCGAGAGAAGTTGTATTAAAATACTCAAATCTTGCATAGATCCGCTCTCGTTACCTTGCGTATCTCTAAAGATCACTTGCGTGTTTTCAAGCGAATTATTAGCCATAGCGGTGATGATACGAAATCCAAACTGCTACGAAACCACAGACTTTGACCAAAAAGATGATCCGCTTAGGCTGAACGCTTTACAACTCGCTTTTATTAAAATAAAGTATGTTGTAGAAATCATTCGGCCCTGATGTTTAAGCTTTTGTTGTTCTGCCAACACCACATCCAACTTCTCGTTCGTATGCTCCAACTTTTGCGAGAGAAGTTGAATTAAAATACTTAAATCTTGCATAGATCCACTCTCATTACCTTGCATATCTCTAAAGATCACTGGCGTGTTTTCAAGCGAATTATTAGCCATAGCAGTGATGATACGAAATCCAAACTGCTACGAAACCACAGACTTTGACCAAAAAGATGATCCACTTAGGATGAACGCTTTACAACTCACTTTTATTAAAATAAAGTATGTTGTAGAAACCATTCGGTCCTGATGTTTAAGCTTTTGTTGTTCTGCCATCACCACATCCAACTTCTCGTTCATATGCCCCAACTTTTGCGAGAGAAGTTGTATTAAAATACTCAAATCTTGCATAGATCTGCTCTCATTACCTTGCGTATCTCTAAAGATCACTGGCGTGTTTTCAAGCGAATTATTAGCCATAGCGGTGATGATACGAAATCCAAACTGCTACGAAACCACAGACTTTGACCAAAAAGATGATCCGCTTAGGCTGAACGCTTTACCACTCGCTTTTATTAATACAATTTCTCTCACAAAAGTTGGAGCATATGAACGAGAAGTTGGATGTGGTGATGGCAGAACAACAAAAACTTAAACATCAAGACCGAATGGTTTCTACAACGTACTTTATTTTAATAAAAGTGAGTTGTAAAGCGTTCAGCCTAAGCGGATCATCTTTTTGGTCAAAGTCTGTGGTTTCGTAGCAGTTTGGATTTCGTATCATCACCGCTATGGCTAATAATTCGCTTGAAAACACGCCAGTGATCTTTAGAGATACGCAAGGTAATGAGAGCGGATCTATGCAAGATTTGAGTATTTTAATACAACTTCTCTTGCAAAAGTTGGAGCATATGAACGAGAAGTTGGATGTGGTGATGGCAGAACAACAAAAGCTTAAACATCAGGACTGAATGGTTTCTACAACGTACTTTATTTTAATAAAAGCGAGTTGTAAAGCGTTCAGCCTAAGCGGATCATCTTTTTGGTCAAAGTCTGTGGTTTCGTAGCAGTTTGGATTTCGTATCATCACCGCTATGGCTAATAATTCGCTTGAAAACACGCCAGTGATCTTTAGAGATACGCAAGGTAATGAGAGCGGATCTATGCAAGATTTGAGTATTTTAATACAACTTCTCTTGCAAAAGTTGGAACATACGAACGAGAAGTTGGATGTGGTGATGGCAGAGCAACAAAAGCTTAAACATCAGGACTGAATGGTTTCTACAACGTACTTTATTTTAATAAAAGCGAGTTGTAAAGCATTCAGCCTAAGCAGATCATCTTTTTGGTCAAAGTCTGTGGTTTCGTAGCAGTTTGGATTTCATATCATCACCGCTATGGCTAATAATTCGCTTGAAAACACGCCAGTGATCTTTAGAGATACGCAAGGTAACGAGAGCGGATCAATGCAAGATTTGAGTATTTTAATACAACTTCTCTTGCAAAAGTTGGAGCATACGAACGAGAAGTTGGATGTGGTGATGGCAGAACAATAAAAGCTTAAACATCAGGGCTGAATGGTTTCTACAACGTACTTTATTTTAATAAAAGCGAGTTGTAAAGCATTCAGCCTAAGCGGATCATCTTTTTGGTCAAAGTCTGTGGTTTCGTAGCAGATTGAATATCAGAAATTACCTATGGAATTTCAGAGTTATGGCTTATTGACTCTAATTGTATAAGAATTACTTGTCAAATCAGTCTGAATTAAAACAGCATACCCATTTTCCCATTCTGAACTGAATGACAAGAGTGCACTCCAAGACTCTGTCATTGGGCTAAAAATGTTCATCACTTTCTTCATTTTTTCAGACTTTTCCTTTCTTGTAACTTCATGCAGATAACTCAGTGACCTGGGTCTAAAGAAAAGACACAACCATCATCAGCAAGTCTTTGGATAATCACTTGGAGAAGATAAACCCATAACTTATTCATCTCAGCCTTAGGTTAAATTAAAAAAAAAGTAGAATACGTACTTTTTAGGTCCTTCAGATATCATTCAGATGTTTCCCAACCTTGAATTAATGTTTCTCCTCAAAGATATAACCTGCACTCAGCTTCCTATTGAAATGCTGGGACTTGCAATGCTGAGACCTAACGAGACAGAAAAAAATATCAAAAACCCAGGTAAAGAGCGAATCTCAAAGATTGCTCATCTCCTTTAAACTTCTTCCTTTGCAGTGGGGTAAGCCCCCCTGCACCCTTACACCCTCTGAACTTGAGATATATTAACTCTGATATTGCCATACCCTGGAGAAAAGGGAATATCACAAGAAATGGCCATCTCAGACTTAGTATATGCAGGTGCGTCAGAACACGCTCTAGCAGGTCCCAACATCTCAAATGGTTACCCCTGTAGCACAGTTAATTTTATGTATGCTAGCTTTTCATTGTCATTCTTTTCTCTATGGGCATACATAAACAGTAGTAGATGTTAAGCGATAAAAAAGCACACACACACACACACACACACACACACACACACACACACACACACACACAGACACACACGACCAACTAAAACAATCACCACGTAAAAATGAACGTATTTAATAGTAAAACTGGTAAGTGCTTTCTCTATATAAAATGGCTTTTTAAAACCAAAAGTGAGAACATACAGCATCCACATTTAAAAAAATTACATCACTACCTGTTACACAACTAACCAATCATAGGAATCACATATTTAAAGATATAGGTACCTGATGTCTGTAAAACATGAAACAAACAACATACTTCTAAAAGATGTATAAAAGAAAATATCTAAAAAATAAAAACATCATATAAGTATGCAGAAATTACTTCTTCCTCAAACCCTAGATTTTAAAACTGGGCATAGAGGGTGTGTTCATTTAATCCATGGCCCTTATGGGACTACAGTGCAGTGAGATTATCCATCTTATCTCCCTTAACTCAGTCCCATTTTCTGCATCCCCCATTCTAATGTCGGTTCCCACCACATCTATACTATAAACTTAAAAGTGTGGTTATCTCCAAATGTATTAGCATGCTTTTCTAGGGCATTAGCCACATTCCCCTTATGTATATATATTTTTACGTGGTGGTTGCTTTATTCAGTAGCGTTTCTGTGTGTGTTTGCTTTTTCATCACTTATCTTGGGTTTATTTTACACCACAAAGTTAATTCTTTGGGTTTTCTTTGCTTGCTTTGTTGTTTCCTACTAGTAGATGTTAAACTTACTTGCAGAATCTGCCATCAGGCGTGTCACCTTTTAACTGCTGATGCTAAAGTAGCCTTTACCAAAGACTTTACTCTGTCTACCCTAGAGTGAGTTTTCTACTGGATCTTCTTGTTCTATTGCTATCATCTACAAGTGGAAGCAAATAGGATCTTCTGCTTCATGGCACAGTATTAGAAGCACATGCATCTACGGACTCTCTCCTTCTAAAGCTAATATTCTTCATGTTACTCATAGAACAGTCCTGTACTCTCCTTTACTGATTTTCAACATTCCAGAGATGAAACAGCCATATCCTGAAGCACTGCCATTTTCTGAATCATTGATTAGAACCCTTTTAAAACTGCCTCTGCTCTTACTCCTTTTACAATTCCTCCCTTAATTCAGTCACTTTAACCCAGCTATTTCCCTGGGGTGTTTTTTTCTTCTAGACCTAAACACTATGCCATTCACTTCCTTGCACATCAAGATTTCTTCTTCCCATCACCAGTTTTAAGCTAGCTTGTTTAGCCACTGTCAGAGTCGGGCTACCTGCGAGTGTAATTAATGAGACTGCCCCTCAGAGTCAGGCTACCTGTGAGTGTAATTAATGAGACTGCTCCTCAGAGTGAAGATACCTGCAAGTGTAATTGATGAGACTGCTCCTCAGAGTCGGGATACCTGCGAGTGTAATTAATGAGACTGCTCCTCAGAGTCAGGCTACCTGTGAGTGTAAGTAATGAGACTGCTCCTCAGAGTTGAGATACCTGCAAGTGTAATTGATGAGACTGCTCCTCAGAGTCAGGCTAACTGCAAGTGTAATTGATGAGACTGCTCCTCAGAGTCGAGATACCTGCTAGTGTAATTGATGAGACTGCTCCTCAGAGTCGAGATACCTGCTAGTGTAATTGATGAGACTGCTCCTCAGAGTCGAGATACCTGCTAGTGGAATTGATGAGACTGCTCCTCAGAGTCAGGCTAACTGCGAGTGTAATTAATGAGACTACTCCTCAGAATCAGGCCACTTGCAGGTGTAATTGATGAGACTGCTCCTCAGATTCGGGATACCTGCGAGTGCAATTAATGAGACTGCTCCTCAGAGTCAGGATATCTGCGAGTGTAATTAATGAGACTGCTCCTCAGAGTCGGGATACCTGCGAGAGTAATTAATGAGACTGCTCCTCAGAGTCAGGCTACCTGTGAGTGTAATTAATGAGACAGTTCCTCTGTGTTCTTGGAATTATATGCTTGCTAAGTTATGTCTAGGCTCTGCCTATGTTTCGTGATTTTGCTTTCTATTAGGGAATACTCTAGGTATGTGTTGTGTTACTGAAACTTATACTTGTGGTCTTGTTGTTTTGCAATAGACTGAAGCTAAAAAGAGGCCTCAAGGTCCTATCTACTTCCCTAAAATAAATAAATAAAATATTTAAATGCTGGGATGTATACTGAGAAGGAAGAATAAAGACTAAATATAGGATAACCATCTCATCACGGGACTGGTTGATGGGTAATAAAGGGGATGGAGACACCGGAATGGTAACTGCAAGAGATGACAAAAAACTCTAGACTTTGCTGTTTTAACTTCTTAACGGTACCTTACTATCTAGTTAGGAACTGCAGAGTGATGATAATGACATTTAATTGATTTTCTGTTTTACGGTGTAATGTTAATATTAATGTCAATATCAAGGATGCATTTGTTTATTTAAAAGTCAGTAGTAACTTAAAGTTCCTGTAAATTGAGCAGAGACTAAGATGGAGTAGTAGATTCCATTTAGAACTGATAACATAGTACAACTTGCAGACATGACTGACTTGAGTATACACTTGCATTGAGGAGCATTGTGTACATGTGCGTAATTACAAAATAGAAGGTCATGATGCCTGCATCAGTTTCCTGTTTCCCATTAGATTTGTGTAAGCAGCATGCAATCTTGAAATATGGTTAATATCTGATGTATCAGTGTACTCCCTTCCAACTGCTTTTTGAAGTTCCAAATTATCACATTAATGTACAAGTAAACAAAAAAAGGATTATGGCACAATCCTCTTTAATTCTTCTAGAATTCTTTAGCCTATAGTCACTATACCATTATTATATGTCTAATTTTAGTCTTCTGATATACCCCTCTACCCAGATTTTAAACCTTTTGCTCAAAGCCTAACACTCTAACATCCAAATTGAGCTCCGATGATCGGCATGATTTAAGTGATCATAAGCTTTATGAACATCAAGACTCTGCATGGAACCATCTATACTCACTCAGCTTGCCTCTTACAAATCCTCTTTGACAGCCCTCCCAGTATAATCCATCTGACTCCCTCCTTCATCCAGCATATCATTTTTTGTTTCATTTTAATTTGTATAACCTTGGCCACTATTTTATAACAACAATTTAAGAATGATAAAGGTCTTCAGTTATTTAAATGTTGTTTCTTTCTCCAATTCTACAGACGTTAACTATGCTATCATACATGTTGCCCTGTCTCATTCTTTCAGTTAGCAATTTAGTCAAGGTGCAAGCAAATAAAATCTGGCAATTTTTATGGTTATCATAATAAGCATAGCACCTTCCAGCCACACCAGATACATTTTTCATATTTGAAAGTTTCGTCACTTTTCTTAGCTCTCTTTTAATTCCTGCCTCTTACAATGGGATTTTTATCTATGTCACAGGCTGTCACCACCAGAATAAGATGTTCTAATATCGATCCCATCTCCGTTCATGAATCTTGATTTTTATTGCATTCTCTTAAGAATGATTGCATAGCGTCTTAGTTAACTATATGTTGACTTACTATCCCCATGCATGATTCTGTTTTTCTGAATAGCAAAATAAATTGAAACCTGTTTGTCTACCAGCTACTCAATATAAATATCATTTGTGCTATTCCACCATCCATCTGCACTTCCCTAGTTTCCTTAAATAAGTATATTTTTTCACACCTACTCGATATAAATAAATAAACATAGACACACACACATATATATATATATATATGTGTGTGTTTGTGTGTGTGTGTGTGTATGTGTGTGTGTTTATATATTTATATATAGGTGCTCTGTTTTTTGTCAAAATCGTGTTTGATCAACATCTATTTAGTTGACTTCATGTGGTTAACTAAACAGATGGTCAATAGGTGTGCGACATTGCACAATTCTTGGGGATGGGGAACATGCCCTTTCCCCAATTGTGTGTGATCTTGGAGATATTATATACAATTTGCAGGGGTGTAGGGTGCTGGGAGGCTTTCTCCCTTGCAAAAAAAAAATGTGTTTTTTTTTTGTTATTGTTGCTTTTTAAGTACTGCATGCATCAGTGTTGTCTCTCAGTACATGCATAGTAATGAACCAGCATTCATGCTTTCACCTTTATACGGTTGACGTTTTTCAAGTTGTCATTTAGTTGTGTCATTAACTTCAGGTAATTCCTTTTATATATATATATATATATATATATATATATATATATATATATATATATATATATATATATATATATATATATATATAAACATACCAACTAAACCATCTTGAGCACAGCTGACCAATGCAGGTTGTAAACGGAAGTGTATGAGGTGTCCCTTTGTAATCTCTACCTACCACATAAACTAACCTAAAAGTCTACAATATTTCACGCACAACATAGCACACCTGATGCAAACAACTTCCACTCAAAATTGCATGAGCGTGTGCACACACGCACACACACACACACACACACACACACACACACACACACACACACACACACACACACACACACACAGAAATATCACATGGATAATGCTTTAAGAAGGAAGTTTTGCCGCAAATGAACACTATGATATATTTAAATACTTAAATTGCAGAATATTAGATGACAGAAAGTTGAATCTGCAAGCTCAGTGCATAGTACATCTTCTTCGCCACAGCAGATCACCTGTCTGCTCATGATTGGCAGTGGAGTTTTACGGTGTCGAGTTGCCAGCCCGGTGACCAACGTTCCACAGAAGGCACACACACATGCACGCATTCACACCTAGGGCCAATTTAGAGTGTCCAGTCCACCTACAGCATGTCTTTGGGATGTGGGAGAAAACTGGAGCACCCGGAGGAAATCCACGTGACCACAGGGAGGACATGCAGACTCCGCACAGAACTCACCCCAGCCGAGGATCGAACCATTCAACCTCTTGTTGTGAAGCGGCAATGCTAACCACTGCACCACCGTGACTGTCCCCAATGCATTATTCTGTATTCCATTGCAGTGAATGGGACTGTGGATGTCAATCAATCAATAATCAGTTGCTATCATGTTATAATTTACACAGTAATAAAATACAGCAAATAGACAAAGAGCAAACAAGCAGATGGAAAATTCTAAGGAATCTAATTAATGTACAATACACAAAAAGTGTTCTGTAAAGTTCTATGAATTCAATACACCCTTAATCAATGCAATGAATCCCTCCCAAAGCACCAGAAATTCAGTACATCCTTAGATTCCTTAATCAATACAAAAGACCTCCACTCTTCCAGTTGCCATTATAGCAAATCCAACAAGTCAGGAACACAATAAGTAAAGGACTTGATTCCAAGAAGTTCATACCTAAACCTGCAGACTGACAACAGCTCCAAGGCAACTGAGTGTTCATGAAAATTGATAGGTCATCAAAAAATCCTTTAAATAAGCAGGACCCTGAATGTGTACAGCTTCAACCACCATCACAAGCACTTTAAAAGTAATTTGGTGCTTAACATGTTGACAGACTGTGCAAAGACACCATGGTGAGTGCGGTAGACAGATCAAGGAGGAACAGAACAGAATAACATTCTGTAACAATAGATCATCACTGACCTCTTGAGTAAAGGCCATCTTGTTGCTCTGCAGAGCTTGGAACTAGGACTTGAAATGACAGAATTCACAAGTGTCAAGAACACAAGAAAAGCAAAAAAAAAACAGCTTACATACCACCGTATTAATAAAGTAAAAGCTAAAGATAGAGTGGCAGCTAACTAGAATACATACATAAATACATACAAATGTTTCAAGCATGGGCATTAATGCCCTTCTAGCTTGCCAATATACCAAAACCCTTGTTCCCATAATAAGTGTCCAGGCTGTTCTTAAAAATATCTAAACTAGTACTTGGTTTAATGTAATTTGGTAGTCTGTTCCATGCATCGGCTACTCTGTCAGAGAACCAATTAGTACACTTCTCATTCCTATAGAATCTTCTGCATAGGTTATCTGATGATTCTCTAGTACTTTTTGATAACCCCAAACATTCCCAGAGGTAGTCGTCCCTAAATGCCCCATATACCTGAATAACATCTCCTCTTAAATATCTGGAAGAGACACTGTACAAGTTCAGATATTTTAGTCTTTTATAATAACTTAGATTTTCACATCCATGGATGCCCTGTCTGTTGTACTCTTTCCAGTTTATTCATGCTTGTTTTCCTATTGGGTTTCTATATTGTTATTCCATACTCAAGTTTGGGTATTATGTAACTAACAAACAATGACTTCATTATGTTTGATTTCCGAGACTTTATAAATCATTTTATACAACCTATAGTTCTATAACTATCATTAGCCAATTGGTTGATATGATTAGAAAAACTCATAGCTGAATCTACCCATATACCCAGGTCCGTAAATGAGTCTACAGTTTCAATCACTGTGTGCTGTATTAAATATTCACCTTTTAGTTTATGTCTTCTAAATCTCATGTGCTTAGTTTTTGATGTATTTATCAACATATTATTCTCCTGTGCCCAAATTATTTTGCCGACATGCCTTATCTAAAACACTTGTAAATAGTTTACCCAATTTCAGTTTGTCATCATATAGACTGTAGAACACCTCAGATGAAAAAGTAAGGTCTGAAAGATACAATCTAAACAAGTAAGGTACATATATTGTACATATATTGTCCATAGCAAACATGGAATTCTTGAGGACTGCTTGCTGTCAAGGCTTCCTTTACAATGAATGGAAATATATACCCATCGTTGAAGAAGACTGGACACAACTGCATGGACTCATCCATACCCAATAGAACTAAAACCTGCTCCTCAGGGAAACACAAACCTGTTTGGTGGACATCATCTATCAACATGCTTTACAACAAAAGGAAGAATCGGTTGTCCAAGGGTAAAAAGGAACAAATTCCAAAGTGGAAAAACTCCTTCCTTAGCTTCAACAAGCAAATTAGATCACTAGTAAAAACCTCCAAGGCCAATTATGAATTGAAAATAGCCTCCATAGCAAAGGGAAACCATAACGCCTTCTTCAGTTACGTTAGGAACCTCTGTGGCAAAGCCCAGGTTTGTTTTGAATTAGTACTTAACAGTATCACTTACACTGATCCTGTTGACTTAACCAACCTGCTAGCAGCTAGGTTCAGTGCAACCTTCACTCCCCTGTCCTCCCCAAAGGCCCTTTCAACATCCCCAATACTTGTCCTGCAACTTCACTTCTCTGTAGATCAAGTGTTACAGGCCCTATCCAAGGCAAAAAACACAGCTTACATTGGACCTGATAGTATCCTAGGATGTAATCTGCACCATCTCCAGCAAGAAATGGCTTAGCCGTTGAACACCCTATTCATCCATAGCCTAAGTACTGGCTTCATTCCAGCAGAGTGGAGAACCGCCATTGTCACCCCACTTGCACAAAGGCGATGCCACTACTGACCCTGGAAACTATCACCCCATTAGCTTGACAAGTCTGATCTGTAAAGCATATTATTATGGATCTCATAAACAAGGACATAGGCAATTATACAGATAATTGATCTTCTTCAAGCACAACCTTGATGAGTGGATGGAAAACCACAAGTTCATCTCAGAGGTTCCACCTGTGTCCCTTATTGACAGGGCCGACAGGTGCTGACTGAGGTTTCTTTTTGGGGATAAACTCTTGGCTAGGCTTGTAAGAGCCTCAGGGCCATTAGCCTAATAACCTCCTATGATCCTGTGATCCTATAAGTGAGAAATCCAACCAAGCCATGACTATCTAGCTGGGTCCGAGTCCAGCCCACATGTAGTGGGACACACATAAGGAAGAAAATGCTTGAAATCTGCAAAGTTAAGATAATCAAACTCACCATATTTCCAGTTTGGCAAATATTTGTCATGGGCAACTGTAAGTCTTTACTGCACTCCAAAGTATGCCATATTCATAAATCAGTCCTCGCTACTGTCAGCCTACAGTTCAGTAAAGCAAAAGTCTTCTGGTTGAGCAGACAGGCAAGACTGCCCAGTTTATTGCCCACCTTGCAGAACACATGTGGTCAGATCTTCACAGAAGAGTTCTCCCTGGAAAAATATCATGCCCTCTTTTGGTGCCCAGACTTCTCAGCTTTCCCTGTCTTGGAGGAATGATCCTATTTTCAGGCTTGATCTACCCCTGCACAGGATGTCCCTATTTATTGAGGTATGTCCCTATTTTCAGGCTTGATTTACCATTCACACTATTTTCTGAATCCCCCTTATCACGTGTGAGTTTTGAAGCTGTCTAGTATTCAGAAAATGACATTACATGACCAAAATTCTAGTATTAACAATAATTTAGAGAAAGAGGACACACATCTTGCAATTCCCTTTTTCTGAAGCAAAAATAAATTACCTTGTATGGAAGAATTCTGTTGATACAGTAAATTAAAGTCTGCACATATTAGACTGTCACTTGATAATGTACTTATACTTTTCCAGTTCTATCATTTATGTCACTCTCTGTTTTGTAAACATGTTTCTGGGAAGTAGCCCCTCATATTTGGTTTTCCAATGTTATGCATATTAAAAGTCCAAATTTGTAGCTGGATGTCCTTTGTTTTTCAAGGGTCTTTGTTCTATTTTCAAGTTCTGCTGGTTGAGAGGTATGTTTGAGGCCTCTCCCACTGCTTCTTGAAATAATGCTGGTCCAGTGACAGACTGTCCTTTAGAAGGCCAAGTGTGTCTCCTTTGTGTGCCATCTCTTGCCCTATTCTGGGTACAAAGCAGAGCTGAATGCTGTGTGCTGCTTGACTATCTCTGCATCATCTGCCCTGAAGACATATTTAAGTATGTGGTCAGGACAGTGAATGCTTACTTTGTGTAACAGAAGTTACGTTATTAATATTTCTGTCTATTATTGTAATGTACCAAAGTGCTTTTAAGTCAAGTTTATAGTGAGCATGGTATCTTTAGAATTTGTTTAGTGTGAATACAAGGGTCACAGCTCCCCATTGTATGTGTAAGAAATTTTATTTTAATTTGAAGCACACATTTTAATGTTTGTACTTCAAGATTTATTGAGGTTTTAAGTTTCATTCATTGATTTGTTTTCATGCATTTATATAATTGAAATAACCTTTCACTATGACACTTGAATTAATTTCAGGTATTGTACAAAAGTTTAGGATTATAGGTAATTGGTAGGCATTAAGACCAGGAGACCATTAAGGAGCCTAGCCCAAATTCCCAATTGCCCTAAAGCACAGTCAGGTTAAATGGCTTGCTCAAGGTCACACAATAGGCAAATGAAGGTGTAAAGATTCACACCCTGCACCCTTAGCAAATCATTAGCAAGTCAGAGCTTTAGTCATTCCGTGACTTACCTTCTCTGTTCATCTTTGTGAATTGAAACTAAATGAGACCTAGAGCATGACACTTGCATAAAAGCAGACATGTTAGTAACAGCCTGCATTTCATTGCTGGAACCTGTGTTCTGAGAGACTGCTTTTCAATCTATCTGGAAATATACAGAGCTAAGCCACCGGACAACATCCCAGGCTGCCTTTTACATGAACTTCAGAACGAACTGGCTCCTCACCTAAGCACCATGTTCAATAATAGCCTCGCATCAGGCTTTATGCCCACTGAATGGCACACAGCAACAGTTATCCCACTCCACAAAGGGGGAGCCACCACTGATCCCAGGAACTATCGCCAGATTAGCCTGATGAGCCTGGTCTGCAAGGCCATGGAATGTATCATCATGGAACTCATAAACAAAAACATTGGTAACCTCCAAACTCTGGATCCTACCCAGTTCCGGTTTGTGAAAGGCAGATCATGCCTCCTGAACCTGATCGACTTCTTTGAGGCAGTCACCAAAGTCATAGATGAGGATAAGGTGGTTCACACAGCTTATCTTGACCTCGCCAAGGCTTTCAACACCATCCCCCATTCTGTAATTATAGCTAAACTCACTAAACTAGGTATAAATCTCTACATCACAAGATGGGTTGCCAAATGGCTCACTGACAGAACCCACACTGTAAAAGGCGCAGACTCCAAATCTGACCTCAAACCAGTGACAAGTGGAGTACCACAGGGTTCAGTCCTGGGAACTCCCCTGTTTGGTATCTACTTCTCTGAAGTTCAGGCTAACACAGAAGGCCTCTGGCTAATGAAGTTCGCAGATTACTGCAAACTAGGAGCCATAGTCAAGTCCTCAAATGATGTGGACATCCTACAGAAGGGCCTCGCTGAGACAGATGCCTGGTGTCAGAGCCATGGTTTCAAGCTCAATGCCAAAAAGTGCAATGTCATCCCTTTTGGTAAAAACCCTGCACCCATGAACTACCACATAGGCAGCAATCTACTTAACACCGAATGTGTGATAAGAGACCTTGGGACCCAGGTGGACAGTAGTCTCTCCTTTGATAGTCACATTGCCACAGTAGTCAGGAAGTCCTTCTACGTGGCACACCTCATCATAAAAGGGTTCTCATCCAGGAAAAAAGAGGTCATTGTTCCCCTCTACTCTACACTCATTAGACCCATTATAGAGTACAATGCCCCTTTTGGAATGTACCTCACAAGACATCTGCAGCAGCTGGAAAGGCCACAGAAGTACCTCACAAAGAGGATTACTGGCCTCAAACAAATGCCCTACACTGACCATCTCAGAAAATTCCAGCTTTACTCCTTAGCATATTGCCTACTCCAAGGTGATCTCTGCCTAACATATAAAGCTATGTCAAACCCAGAGCTGTTGGACAGTTGGACATGCTACACCGAAAGAAATCCCAATCCCTCCAAGCTACATGCTCTAGGGACCTAAACCTTGTCACCACAATAAACAGGACATGCTGGAGGGATAGATTCCTGTCCCGGAGATTTCCCATACTCTGGAATAGGCTACCCATCTATGTCAAGCAAAGTTCTTCATTAGCACTCTTCAAGAAAAATCTTGATGAGTGGATGGGAAATAGGAAATACACCCCGGGGATCACTTCTGTGTCTTTGCTCGACAGTGGCACAGGAAAATAACTTTCGTGGGTGGCGTAAGCCAGGGAACCTTGTTGGCTAGGCTTACATAGGCCCTTGGGCTGATAGCCTAGTACCTACCTATGAACCTATGAACCTATAATATGTAAGTGTAAGTTTAAGCACTTTCAGAGGACAACTGATGACAGATGTGCTGGAAGGACTACTTCTAGGATGGAGAGAGGCATAAAAGTTGTAGGTATTATCATTATTCCATGCCGAATTATACTATCTAGAATCAGACAACAATGATAAAAATCAACAGTCTGGGGTGCATAACTAAAAGTTTTTTACTCTAAATATTATACAGGTACAACTTTCCTATTATAAAGGATAATGGTGAAACCTCCAGTCATCATGATCATCTTTATCAATGACCTTCTTTGATTCATTACCACTCTCCTACCTTCTTTGATGGTTGTCTCTCATGCAACCCATACATCCTTTTGCTGGATATCCTTGTTTCATCTTCTTTTCTTCCTGTCTCTCTCAAACCTTCACCAGACTGTTTTTTGCTTTCCTTCACATGTGCCTGAACCATCTAAATCAGTTCTGTTTCACCTTCTCTGCAATTTCAGCTACTTGTGCTTCTGCTCTGATGTCCTCATTTCTTCATCTGTCTCACAGTGTGCATCTTACCACCCATCTCAGGTACTTCACCTCCATCATCTCAAACCTCCTCAACTGCTCTGCCTTCACTGCCCAGGTTTCTGCACCACACAGTAGTACTGGTTGCACCACTGTTTTGTACACCTTACTTTTCAGCTTTTTTGGTATTCTTCTGTCACACACTACCCCTGACACTCTGTACCATTTAGCTGCAGCCCCTCTGATTCTAGAGTTGACCTCCTCATTCAGACTTCCTTTCTCCTCAATCACCCCACCTAACTATATGAAGTTGTTAACCTATTCCACTATTTTCTGTTCTATCTCAATTTTCAGCTTCTTCTGATTTCCCCATTTGCTGCCTTGGCAATTGTCTTGCCTGTACTAATTTTACCAATGTTTCTAGGACTTCAAACTATCACAGAACTGCCCAAGCTAGCTTTCTTGGGACACTGATGCATGCTTTTCCAAAGTCTACAAATGCCCAGTTTCTCATCTCAAGCTTCTCTGAACTATTTGTCTGTCTCCAGACATCAGGTCAGTTGTGCTTCATCTTGCTCTGAATCCAAACTGCTTGTCTCCCATCATACTTTGTACTGCTCTGTGTATTCATTAATCAAGTCACCATCTCCAGAACTTTTATGCAGTGTAACAGGAGCTTAATAGCAATATACTGCCCACAGTCATGAATGTTCTTATACATTAACACTAGAATGCTTATTCAACAGTCATCTTGGAAATGCCTTTCTCTCAGTACTGCTATATGTAACCTTAGGAACCATTTCTACCATAATTCACCCAACATCCTGATCATATCTTATTTCTTCTAGGCGAGGCTTTCTTTCCTCTTTTATTGTAGGTTGGATCCGGACTGAGGCAGTGCAGATTATGAGTGGTTCTTCTTCATTCAAAAACTTCTGGAAGTACTTCTTCCATCTGCTGTTTATGTCCTGTGGACTGGAGTGCAAGTTGTTGCTGGCAGTCCTTTTGAAAGGTGTTTTGTTGACTATCTTCTTCATCTTTCTGTTTTTGCCTTCTTTGTGCAATCTGTTGACTCACTTTCCAGAAGCTGGTAGAGTGACTGCTTTCTTAGCCTCTGTGTTAACCAACCAGTATTACTTTTTATTCTGATCTGTCTTTTCTATCTCCCACTTTTCTTTCTGCACACCTTTCTTTTAACTTCCTGGACTTCTGCATTGCATCACTAGCTTTCCTTGTATACCTTATTTACACACCTGTCTCAGCCACATATCTGTTCAATAGTCTTCGCACATGCTATTTTGAGACACTGTGTTCTTCATCTCCACATCCTTCCTCTTCTTCCTGATATGCTAGAGTCATGAGTAATTTCTTGAACTCTTGTGCTTTTGCTTCGGTCAACTTTCAGATCTTAAACTTAGTCTCTCTTGATCTTAGAGCCTTCTCTGGCTACTGCATGCTACTGATTGTGACCACCAGTGACACATGCTGTGGGCTGACTGTTTCACTGGGGATGACTTTAAAATCTCTGACTCTACCGCTATGGCCTTTCCATACTAGGAGGAAGTCTACCTATGCTGCATATTAACCATTTTTGTATATGATCTTGTGACTGTCTGTCTTCCTTAACCATGTGATAGTCACCATCAAGTCATATGCCAAACAGAAATCTAGAATGGTCTCTCCTTCTTTATTTCTGTTTCCACGACCATGTGGACACAGGCAGTCCTAATATCCTGTTCTCTGTGTCCTGATATGAGCATTCAGGCTTCCCATTATCAACATCAAGTAATGTTGGGTTGTTTTAACTAGTAGGTTCTGCAACTGATACCTAAATGCACTCTTTTTCTCACTATCACAACCCAATTGTGGCCGATAGGCTGAAATTATGAATGCTGCACAATCTTTACACTGGAGTTTGATTGCCCTGAGTCTATCACTAATTCTGATGACATCCCTGACTGTCTTCTGAAGACTCTTTCTCATTACATTTCCCACACCATTTCTAGTAGAGTTCATAATGGGAGGGTGGATACTAAGGTGGTTGACAGTATTCAGCCAAGGTTTGCTAAGTCTGTAAAGGAAATGGATGGCATGAAGTAAAAGAAAAGGGGCTTCACCCTCATGATCAAACCACTCCAACCGTGGATAAATCTTCAATATACCACACCCACTTGTCGGTTATTGCTAAAGTACTGCAGCTTTAAATTTAGAATGTAACTGAAAGATCTGAAGTAGTTAACTTCATTTGTGCAGCAACCTTTGGGACCTTTGGGATCGGATCTGACCTCGGATCCGAGCCGGCAGTTTTCAACAGCTTTAGATCCGAGCTCCAAGCTCCTCCCCTACCCATAATCCCCTGCCAACCCTGACTGACCTCAGATCTAGTTTGCCGGTTTAGTTCAGCAGCTTGATCCACAGTTTCCAGGCGTTTTCGTTCTCTTTGTGAGAAAAATTTAACTTTTATAACATTTTTCTTTAACCTTTGGTGTGAGAGTGTGTTTAGCTCCCCTTTTCTGTCTAAAAGCTCTCTTAGTTTAAATTATTTTATTTCTATTTAACCTCCCCCTTCCTTCGTGGTTCCGTCAGGGTTGTGTGTGTGTGTTTGGGGCCTAGTGTGTGTGAGTTACTTTCTTTAAGTATGTCTGAGGCCCCAAAGGTAATATTTTCTAAATGCACCGAGTGTGGCCATAAGCTGTCCCCAGCAGATGGCCACACTCGGTGTGTCTTGTGCCTTGGGGTTGAACACCTGTCCTCTGGTTGTACCATTTGTGCAGCGTTCAACCCCAGGGCACTCAAGGACCGGAGGTCCAAGCTGATTCTGGTGGGTCTTCTGTCCCTGGACTCGGCTTCTACCTCCGGTCCTCCCGTGGCTCCCGCTGCGGCTGCGGCGGCTGCCACTCCTGCTTCCCTCCCCCCGGCCGGGACTCAACCTCCCACCATTGGCCCAGAGGAGAGGGAGGACAGGAAAGAAAGGAGGAGGGAGAAGCACCACAAGCGGCGGGCCGAGGCCTCCGCTTCAGCCCCCCCCGGCTAAGCGGTCTTCTCCCTCCAGGTCTTCTGGGTCTCCTCCTTCTCGGATCCGGTCCCCGTGCTTTTCACCGGGTCCTGAGGAGGAGGAGACCCAATCTCCTTCGAGGTCATCGAGGCGACACTCCCGCCCCGCCTCGATGGCCTCGTCGGGATCTACTAGAAGTCTCACGGATGCAGATTTGGACTGGATGATGAGAAGATTCCTCCAGGCCCAACTGCAGATGGGAGTGCTCCTGCCTCCCCTCTGGGGGGGAGCTCGACCCCCTTCTTTGCCCCAATAGCTCTTTCTCATCCCATTTCCCGGGTTCAGAGTCTTCGGAGCCGGGCAGCCTTGGAACCGGGTGTGTGTCGGCGCCGATAGTCTCGGGTACTTCGGCGCCGACACTTCCCTTGAGTCTGTTGGGTCCATTTTCTTCGGATCTGAGCTCTCGGAGCCGAGGGCTGAGCTTCGGATCCGGCGGTATCGGTATGCCTTCGTCTCTGTCCAGGTCGGAGCATACTGGTCCGTTGGATCCGATCGCTTTGGCGCCGGCCCTGATCCGTCCGTCGGATCCAAGGGAGAGTCTGCTTTCAGATCCCAGAGAGAGCAGCTCTCCCTCGGCATTCGACATGGTGGAGAGGGTCCTGTCGAGGGATTCCAGGCCCCCAACCCTTGCCATGGCTCCACCCTGCACTCCTTCTCAGTTGGGCCCGACTTCCATCACCCGGCCCCAGGGACAGCCTGCTTTGACATCCCAGGTAGTTCCATTGGAACAAGACGTTGCTGGTGAGACCTCCTCGGACAGTCCCCCCAAGGAGGTTCCTCACAAGCGAAGGTGCAAGAGGAGGCACCTGGACTCCCCCGAGTCCTTGACTGAGGACACGGAATTGGAGGAAGGGGAAGGCTCCCCAAGATCACCCCCCCGAAGATGTCTCACTTGGTGACATCATGGAGATGCTCAGAATAAAGGGGGGGTGGTCTGCGCCAAAGCCTACCTCGGACAAATCCGTGTTCCTGGAGGCGTTTGAAGCAGGCCCGTCTACCTCTTGGGTGTCCCCCTCCGGCTGACCCCCTGGTAGACTTGATCACTACCAGGGCGTGGAAGGAGCCAGACACTGTGGAGCCAGTCCCCAAGTGCCCGGACAAGATCCTTAGCCCACCCTCTGACAAGTCCCACTGGAGTAAGGGTCCCCCTGTAGATGCCATTTTGGTGGCGGCGGCCACCAAGAGGGAACTTGCTCAGGACAGTCCCACGGTTCACCCCCCGAGCAAGGAGTCTCAGTCGATGGACCACCTAGGGAGGTGGGTGTTTAGTTCGGCTACCTTCTCTGTGAGGTCGCTGAACTACATGGCACATGTGCTCTGACTGCAGCGGGACCTTATGAAAGAGTACGCTGGGTCGCCCCCCCGAGTCCATGTTGGTGGAGGACAAACAATTGCACTCCACCCGGATGGCCACTCTACGATCCATATCTAACACCTCTATGCGGCTTCTGTCTCATGCCACGGAAGGAGCCGCTAGAGCCGGCGGAGCGGGCCTCATTATGAGATGTCAGACCTGGCTCCGGCACTGTGATTTCACGGAACCCTTTAAGGTGTCATTCGCTAATGCCCCTTTTGATGGTTCTGCCCTCTTCGGCAAAACCGTGCGAGATACCTTGGTCCAGAGCGAAAAGGACGGGAAGACATTGTCTGCCATCGGAGTCCGCTTCTCTGCTCCCCAGAGGTCCTTTTCTAAGAACCAAAAGGGACAGAAGAAGATGTGGTTCCGGAAGTCGCAACAGTCCCATCCCGCTCCGGACTCCCAGCCCTTCCGCAGCAGAGGAGGGCAGGGTGGACGCTGCCCTAGAGGCAGAGGGGGCCCGCAGAACTTTGGATCCAGAGAACCCTTCTCGGACCAACTCACGCAACACCCCTGAGGGGTTGCCTGACTGCTCCACTCTGGAGGCAGTCGGGGGGAATTTCTCAAAGCACCCAGCAGCTTGGGAGTCCATCACGACAGACCGCTGGGTGCTTCACATCATATCCAGAGGATACCAAATTCCCTTTTCTCGTTACCCACACAGCCCCAGATACCTCCCCGATGTCCCACCCGATCAGAGGGAGGCCGCAGCAATGGAAATCCAACACTTGCTGGAAAAAAGAGCCATCCAACACGTCCCCCCAGACCAGTGTGGGTCCGGGTTTTACTCCAGGTTCTTCTTGGTGCCAAAAAAGACGGGGGACTTAAGACCGATCCTTGACCTCTCTTTCCTGAACCTGTCAGTAACCAAAGAGAAGTTCCGCATGGTCACTCTTCAATCCATTCTCCCCCTTTTGCGGGAGAACGATTGGATGTGCTCTATAGACCTCAAGGATGCGTACTACCACATTCTGATGGACAGGAGATCCAGGAGGTTCCTCCGCTTCCGGCTGGGAGCCAGTCATTTCCAATTCAGGGTCCTCCCCTTTGGTCTCACCACAGCCCCCAGGGTGTTCACCAAAGTGTTAACAGTGATAGCGGCCCACCTGAGGCTCCAGGGAATTCAGGTCTTCCCGTACCTGGACGACTGGCTCCTGACCCCCCCGACAAGGCATCTACTCTGTGCAGCCAGAAACTACTTTCTTTGTTTAGCTCCCCAGCTGGGGATCACTATCAACATAGAGAAGTTGTCTCTTACTCTGACTCAGACTATAGACTTCATAGGGGCAAGATTGGACACAAACAGGCTCCTAGCTTTCTTGACCACAGACCGACTACTATCTCTGAGGCTACACGTGCAGGCCATTCTGCAGTCTCCAGCTCCCCCGGCAGAATTGGTCCTGAGGGCTCTTGGCTCGATGGCGGCAGCGATCAACCTATTGCCAATGGCGCGTTTGAACATGAGGGTCTTACAATGGACCCTCCAGGTCCAGTGGTCCTTTCTTCACTATCCTCTGAGCCATCCCATTCCCCTCAGCAGGGCCTGCAAGAGGGCCCTCCTATGGTGGCTCCAATCTCCGGACCTCCAGCAAGGACGCCCATTTTCTATGACCCCTCCACTAGCCATGGTGACCACGGATGCCTCCCACCTTGGGTGGGGGGGGCCATTGTTCAGGAAGGACAGTCCAAGGCACGTGGGACCTCACGGAGACCTCACTGCATATCAACGTCCTAGAGATGAGGGCAGTGCTGTTAGCGTTGCAAGCACTTCAGGACCTTCTTCCTGTAGGAACGATTGCGATTCAGACGGACAACATGTCGGTTGTCTGGTACATCAACAAACAGGGAGGAACCAGCTCTTACCCACTCTGTCGAGAGGCCATGAGGGTGTGGGAATGGGCGATCTCCACCAACCACTTTCTCATAGCAACGCACATTCCGGGACGGTCCAACATTCTAGCGGACAAACTAAGTCGCACCATCCTGTTACCATACGAGTGGTCTCTGAATCCCGAGATAGCGAATCAGATCTTCGCCAAATGGGGTCAACCCTGTTGCGATCTCTTTGCCTCTCCCTCGAACACAAAATGTTACGACTACTTCGCTCTCATTTCCCCCTCCGGGGAACCCCCGAGAGATGCTCTGGTGCATGCTTGGCCTCCCGGTCTTCTTTATGCTTACCCTCCTCTTCCTCTGATGCTGAAGTTTCTTCAGAAAGCCAGTCGGTTGGGGAGCAGGATTATCCTCATTGCCCCATTTTGGCCTCATCAAACCTGGTTCCCTTACCTTTGGTCTCATCTGGTGAATCCTCCTTGGATTCTGGATCCCCATCCGGATCTAATATCCTACCCCCTAGATCTCCCAGTCCCGAACCTGGACAACCTCAAGCTCACAGCTTGACTGCTCCAGTTCCACTCATAGCTAGGACTCCCGGTATCTCTTCCTCAGTTAAACCATTCTAGTAGCAGTGCACAAGCCTTCTACTAGAAAGATCTATAGCAGCAAATGGAAACGTTTCTCCATTTGGGCGGAACAAAAAAATTTGGATCCTTTTACAGCTCCTTTGCCCGCTGTATTAGACTTTCTGTCAGGACTGTTTCATCAGGGGGCTAGTTCCTCCACAGTCAAGGTCCAACTAGCAGCTATCTCTCATTATCACGTTGGAAAAGAATTGGGCCCTTTGATCACCACGAAATTGTGTAAGACCTTTTTGAAGGGCACCTTTCTGCTCAGACCCCCAGTGAAGGATGTAGTGCCTCCTTGGGATTTAACGCTGGTGCTTCAGGCCTTGACAGCTCCCCCGTTTGAGCCTGCAGCTTCCATAGATCTTAAATTCTTGTCATGGAAAACGGCCTTTCTTGTCGCCATCACCTCGGCTGGAAGGGTCTCTGAACTACAGGCCCTCTGTAAAAAACCCCCATACTTGACCTTTCACAAGGATAGAGTTTACCTCAGGACCAATCCCTCCTTTCTTCCCAAGGTTGCCTCTGAGTCAAATATTAACCAGTCCATTAACTTGCCGGTCTTTTTTCCTAACTACCATAAGAAAGGGGAATACAAATTACACTCATTGGATGTGCATAGACAACTTCGCTTCTACATCCACAGGACATCTGGTCATAGGAAATCTGACCAGTTGTTCGTCTCCTTTGCCAAATTTAACTTGGGTAAATCTGTGCCTAAAGTCACACTCTCTAGATGGATTTCACAGTGTATCCTTTTATCATACGAAAGTTCGGGCAGGCCCGCACCTCAGGCAGTCCATGCCCACTCTACTAGATCTATGTCTACCTCTGCGGCTTTTAGAGCTAGAGTTTCTTTGGATGATATTTGCTCGGCAGCCACTTGGGCTTCATCTCATACTTTTATCAATCACTACAAATTGGACACTATCTCCAGAGGGAGAGCATCCTTTGGCTCTGCAGTGCTCCGGAACATCCTTCCATGAAGGCCGCCCAAGATTCAGGTAGCTGGGGACTCTGTCCCAAAGGTTGCTGCACAAATGAAGTTAACTACTTCAGATTAAGAAGTTATGTACTCACCATAATGTTCCATCTGAGTAGGTAAACTTAATTTGTCAGCAACCGTCCCTCCCTCCTGCCCCCTCACTTGCGAATGTTCTCATACTCAGGTCCATGGGTTTTACCCACTTATCTTGGGATTAATCATTGTTAGCAGCTTCTGCTGTTGGGCAAACTTGATCTGAGGTCAGTCAGGGTTGGCAGGGGATTATGGGTAGGGGGAGGAGCTTGGAGCTCGGATCTAAAGCTGTTGAAAACTGCCGGCTCGGATCCGAGGTCGGATCCGATCCCAAAGGTCGCTGACAAATGAAGTTTACCTACTCAGATGGAACGTTATGGTGAGTACATAACTTCTTATTCATTCCAGAGTAAACAGATTCTGCCAGTACAGATCAGATACTATCTGTTAACTGCCAGGCTGCTCTCCATTTGCAAAAAAAAAAAAAGAGTCATGCAAATATGCATTTTCCTCTCTGGAACAGAGCACTGTACCGTGTTAAACTGTTCAGTATTTCTGGAGTCCTTGTAGTGAGCTGAGGCATGTTTATTTTCTTTTTCTTTTTCTTTTATATTTAGTTGTGCCAAAGGCATCTAATGATCTGATTACCTTCAGAGACTCTGAACTGGGTGGAACACAACATAATTAGCAAGCTATTTTTAGAGACCTACATAAATGTTACCAGCTGATACCAGTCATCTGTTCTGTAGTTTCCCAGACACTTACTAAAGGGATCCTTTAAACTACAAAACCTCCCTGTAACATTTCCCCTTCTGGGCAGTCCTGATTATACTCAGGAAACTGGTTGTTCTAAATTTAGAACTGTAGTGGTAATGTGTGTTACCAAGCTGAGCAAGAATGAATGTAGTATGCATAACCCTCCATCTCTCAGAAGAGTAGAGTAGCAGACATATGGTTGCCATCTTTATTTACAAAAGTGTTACATTTCTTTTTATAAAAGTGGGACACCTCTTTATATAAAAGTGAGATTTTTAGATTTTTATAAGAAAAACAGTACCTTCAGGTAATGCAAATTATAATTTTTAAGTTTATTACATAAAATGTAAAATAAAAAATAAAGAATCCCTGTTATAGAATTTTAGTTGCTTATGATATTGGTTACTACTACTGGATAGGAGTAACTTGTTTTATGCAAATAAGTTACCCTCACCCATTGAAATCAACAATACATCCTTCAGACTTTTTTGTGTTGGTTTATTTTGCTGGGTCTGCGTGCCAGTCAATGAAAGAGCCTTAATCAGGGTTGCCAGATGTCCCTATTTGAGCAGGACTATCCCAGGATCAGCAGCCCAAACCCAAGTCCTGCACTGCCGGTTAAAATCCCGGTGAAACAGCCTCCGCTTTGCAATTTATATTGGCCCGTATGCCGGTATATGAGCCAGTCATAAATCCCAAAGCTGACCCACTTCTATATAATGCAGAAGGCTCTGCTGTGTGATTTTTTTGATTAACTCGTATACTGGCATACGAGCCAATGAAAAATCACAAAGTGGAGTTACTTCTGTATAATGCAAAACTACCTGTGGTTCTGCATGAACGCCTTTTTTTTTTTACTTAGACTTCACGCTAAGGACCTTTTTTTGGTCCCTACCTGTCCCTTTCCAAATCTGGCAACCCTGGCCTTAATCATTACCCTAAAAGCCTAACCCTAACCCTGACACACTAACCTTTACTGTAATTCTGATACTTTAACCTTATATCTCTACCCCTGACCCTATCACTAAAACACTAACCCTAACAAACTGTAATCCTCACTCTATAACTGTAACCCTAACCTCAAAACCCAGCACTAATCTAACTCTAAATCCCTAACTAAAACTCTATGCATAAACCCTTAACCATAACACTAAAACCTTAACCTAAAACCCTAACACTAACTGTGTTGCATTTGTTGGATAACACAACTTATAAATTAAAGTTACATAAGTAAAGCCAGTAGGAGTAACCATGGCTATTGCTCATTTTATTTTGTACTCTACTGCAATGCTCAGGTATAGAAAGCAGGACAATATTTGTATAATAAACTGCAATTTTATTTCTCATGTGTATTTTTTCTTGTGGGACATAGCTGCCCCAAAGCAAGACTGTTCTGTGAAATGGGGCAGGTGATGCCCTATATGAGACAAGTTAGATGTATGCAACTGGCTGAAATCCTGGCATCTATGGACAGGCATAGAGCAAGAGGAGCATTGTGTGAACAGCTGGGCATCAATCTGGGGCAAGGGAAAAGCCAGAGTCAAGCGTAGTACATGGAGAAGGGAGTTGCTAAGAATGATTTGTATCTTAACAATGCAAGAAAAAATAACTCCCTACTATTTTGGGATAATAAAATATTCCCCTTTCTTACCAAGACTACTAAAACAGAACATTCTTCTATCCCATCTGGAGTATGGCCTCCCCCTTGTTGCATCTACATCAAAAAGAAATGCCACAACATATAATCACCAATAAAATATGTAAATTAATTTCACTCTCCATAAAACATGAATATGACTGGAAAACATTGAGAAGGGCAAACTGTCTACTAGTAAAATTGAAAATTCACCTTGTATCCAGATTGTAACTATTCAGACTACTGAATACCAGCAGCCGAACTAATTAGACAAAAACCCTCCTACAGCCTCAGATGCCAGAACCACCACTGCACCTACATTACAACCCCCAAAACAAAACTGCTCTGCACTTACCATTGCTTTTCCATACATGGCCCAAGACTATAAGAATCCGTATCCTCACAAATCAGAGACACTTCATTCTGCCCAATATACTGGACCCAGCTAAAAGCCCCAGAAACTCATCAAATGCCCATGCCTCTTTTATAACCATATTAACCAATTTCTCCTTCTTTTCTCCAACTATCTTTACTAAACAATACTAAAATCTCCTTTGAAATTGCCCCACCATTTTCCCTTGTATACCATTCATACTTCTAACCTGCTAATGATGTTTGCATTTGTAAACCTCTGATGGTTTGAATGTGGTAACACTGCTGTGTATACTACTTTAGTCTTGTTTTGTTATTAATTGCATAGAACTTTATGTACTCTTTACAATGATGGTGTATTTTGCTGAAATGTACCCTCTCATCTCTTACCCTGGCTGACACTGAAGCTGGCCATTTATGATCACTGCTCTATCTTGGTTAACAAATTTAAAATAAAAATAAAAAATAAATAAATTATTTTGACTCCATTTGGTTTGACATTATGTGGCTCAGTATATACTGAACATTGTAAGGTATTTGTGCTATCTGACTTGGTGATTCAGTTTTAAGAAGATATGGACAGGACAGAATGGCAGCTCTTTCCATTCTTAATCATTGGTCAGTTGGTGGATCACAGTACCCCCCCCCCGAGGTGTTTTGGTTTGTAGAACTATATAAATCACATAAAGAAGTAGGACAGACCTATTTGGCTGTGAAATAGAGTTCTCAGCAGGGAGTACAGAGGTGTTGCTGCAAGCTCAAAGGAAATGTTTAATAGTTATGGTTTGATATGATACATCTGAAATGAAAACATGATACATAAGTGCAGTTTCAAGAAACATCTAAATACTTTTTTCAGAATTGTTTTTGTCTTTCCCACATGCATGATGACAATATTTTCTCTAACTATCTTAGTGTGTGGTATTTTAGTAGTTTATTTATTTATTTATTTAACATTTACCGGGAAAGTCCAACTGGGACAGAGGCCATTTATGTGTGTGATGAGTGCCCAAATTATTTTTTTATTTATTCAAACCACATTTAGGGGAAGGAGGCTGAGGAAGGCTCATTTGCTACATCCACAAGTGATGTTTATTATTTGTGAGAATCAGTTTTGATCTATTATTTCTTGTATTTGAGGCACTTTTACTAATTCTTGAGGAGCTGCACTATGTACTGTGATTATTACATTATGATGCTCTACTACTACATGATGCACAAAGCAGCCAATTTAAAATCATTTGCAAACTATATTGCTAAATATAATTCATACTATATCTGGTACAGTGGTTATAATTGCTTTCCCACACAGTTTTGTTCTCCAGTTCAGTTCCTGAATGAGGTGCCATCTCTGCAGAATTTGCAGGTCTTCTCTATGACAGTGTGGATTTTCACTGAAGTTACTACTTTCCTCCCACATAGACATAGCTCAATCTTTGTCTGAAACAATTTCTATAGATATGTGTGCAATACATGACTGTGATTCTTCATCCTGCTATGGACCAGTGCCCCAGTGAGGATCCATTCTCTGCCGAATGCCCGCTACTTGTCAGAATAGATTCTAGCTCCCCTGCAATCAACTTTAGCATAAAGCAGAGAATGACTGAAAAATGTTAACTCAGCTATTATTATTATTTCATTCATGTCTCAGAGTATCATCGTTGCTGTGTGTTATGCCCAATTCATGGCATTAAAACTTCCCAGAGACCAGGCATTCACTAAATAAATTTAAAAAAGTCACTAGACCTACTGTTTGTGCCAAATCATTGATAACATTTGGAATGTGCTCCTCTTCAATCATAAGTGAGTGTGAGAGATACATGTAGTAAACTGCAGAAGTCTTTAACCTTCAAAAAAAAAAACTACTGAGCAGTATTGTTTTTATTTGTGTCATTCAAATCACAATTATTGTATGCTACAGCAGTCATTTATTTTAGTTTGCTGCTTTCATTTACAGGAATGTATGGTATATTTGAGCAATTTGTTCATAAACACATCAATGTCCACATCCATTATTCTAGTGCATTTGTCTGACACCGTGCTATTAGAATCACAGACTGATATAAAAAATAACAACTGCGAGGTAATTTAGGAAAGGGCCTGCCAGCTCCATTGCAATAGAAGGATAAAGTCCTTCATAGGACCAAGTAAGTAGAGATTGTTTAGTGGCTCAGGCACCTGTTGCAGCTGGTGGGCATGAAACAGGAATGATAAGGAATTGCTTGCTTGCCTCTTCTGGGGGAAGGAGTGGGGGGCATGCTCGAGACACAACTGCTTCCTAAACTCTGGTGGCAATATTAGGGCCTTGACTACAGGGCTGTTGCTTTGGCATGCGGGTGAGATAAAAAAAGGGGCATTGTACTATGTAGATGGGGGCATTTTCCCTTGTGACTCCATTACACACCTCCCTTGAAGATGTAGCTAAGCATATTAGAGAAAGGTAGGTCTTACAAGTTAAAAACAAACAGTGTTGGCTGCACTATGATGGCTCTTCACCTGTTCCCATCCCACAAGGAAATGTGCAGTAGAAGAACTCAGAAAACCTACCATGGAGATGTGGACCCCTCCCTAAGATAGATCAAACTGGGGTGCCACCACAGCATGAGAACCGTCAAGGACAGGAGTATAGGGTAGCTGCCCATACAGGAGGATGAAGTTAGTGGTGCACTGCTAAGGTTAGACTGATAATGTCAAATGGCTGAAATACTAAATGGCATTCCATCAAACTAAATAGGTTGAAAACAGTAATTTGATGAGAATGCAGTAGAGTAGAGACTGGTGTTTTCCCCTTTCCCCACTGTAGTGTAATCTCAGAGTTAGTATATATATAATTAGCAGGGGCTTGACCCACTGCATGGAATGAGTGCTGAGTTTTTCGGTATTTTGTGTTTTGATTTTTTTCAGTTCTTACAATACTGTTTGGTATTTTGGCCTTTTTACAACATTACAAATATATTACACATTATTTTTGCCTCTCATTCCTGCCCACTCATCAGATCTCTTGTCTGAAGCTGCCATTCATTCTCCTCTTTACCTCATGCGGTCAGCACCCACAATCATCTGTTGGAGGAGCCAGAGGAAATTAGCCTCACTGGAACACTGAGCTGCTAATTTGTGCACTTGGAACACAGTGTTGCCTACTATACTTTACCCTCGCATGCACAGGTTTTCACCACCTGTGCCAATAAAGGATATCACAGAATGGCCTAATAGCATTAACACCATGTTGTTGGCCTTTTTGTTTATTGGCTCAGGCACCTGTTGCAGCTGGTGGGCATGAAACAGGAATGATAAGGAATTGCTTGCTTGCCTCTTCTGGGGGAAGGAGTGGGGGGCATGTTCGAGACAAAACTGCTTCCTGAACTCTGGTGGTAATAGTAGGGCCTTGACTACAGGGCTGTTGCTGCAGCATGCGGTTGAGAAAAAAAAGGGGGCATGGCACCATGTAGATGGGGCATTTTCCCTTGTGACTCCATTACATACCTCCCTTGAAGATGTAGCCAAGCATATTAAAGAAAGGTAGGTCTTACAAGTTAAAAAAACAGTGTTGGCTGCACTATGATGGCTCTTCACCTGTTCCCATCTCACAAGGAAATGTGCAATAGAAGAACTCAGAAAACCTACCATGGATGTTTGGACCCCTCCCTAAGATAGATCAAACTGGGGTGCCACCACATCATGATAACCATCAAGAACAGGAGTATAGGGTAGTTGCACATACAGGAGGATGAAGTTAGTGGTGCACTGCTAAGGTTAGACTGATAATGTCAAATGGCTGATATACTAAATGGCATTCCATGAAACTAAATAGGTTGAAAACAGTAATTTGATGAGAATGCAGTAGAGCAGAGACTGGTGTTTTCCCCTTTCCCCACTGTAGTGTAATCTCAGAGTTGGTATATATAATTAGCAGGTGGTGTGGTGCACAAGGGGGTTTGACCCACTGCATGGAATGAGTGCTGAGTTTTTCGGTATTTTGCATTTTGATTTTTTCAGTTCTTACAGTACTGTTTGGTATTTTGGCCTTTTTACAACATTGTAAATATATTAAACATGATTTTTCTCTCTCATGCCTGCCCATTCATCATATCTCTTGTCTGAAACTGCCATTTATTCTCCATTTTACTCTTGTTTTAAATAATGCCTTGGTTTCATTTATTTCCATAGAACAGTGCCTGCTCTATCACTGGTAAAATAGCACCATAGTTTAAACTCCTGTATGAAAAAATACACATATCATTGGTACAGCAACCACTTTGGATGCATTCAGATACCAAGTCAGAAGCCATAACTTTCAGTCAGGAATATAGTGAAGCTTAGTTTAGATATTGTTTTTCTTTATTTGTCCGAGCCTGTCCTTCAATGTTATTTTAAATATTTCCTGTGGTTTTGAACTCTGATGTCACTGTGAATATATACTTAGTATTTTCTTGTTCTTTTATTATTTATTATTAAATATATTTAAACATTTCATTGTGGCTGATCTTTGTAGAGATATTTAAGTGTTGAGAGTACTTGCATATTTATTTGGAGACACTGTGTGGGGCACTCCTAATAGCCTTGCTCTTGGCCAAACTGTCATTTGTATTAATATTAATTTAACTCAGTATATTGGGTACCCTTGGAAGAGCCTTAAGGTAGCTGGCAGGAGTGTCTCATGACAGTCATGACTACCTCATAGTCTGGGCAGAAGGGGACATAGCTAGTAACCTAACCTGTGCCAGGCTTTCCCAGGTGTGTGTGTGTGTGTGTGTGTGTGTGTGTGTGTGTGTGTGTGTGTGTGTGTGTGTGTGTGTGTGTGTGTGTTGTGTGTAAATCATACCTGAAACAGTGTGTTTGTCAGCTGCTTGGGCAGGGACACAAAGCACTGGTTGGACAGAGAGGGTGCTGGAGGCCTTGGCTTGGACATTCAGATGAGTTCTCAACTCTATAGCTGTGCCAGTGGGGAGTCTTGCTGGGAATCTGGAGAATGAGGGAGAAACCAGCCCTGGACTGGCTGTGGTCTCTGTGTGCTCTTAAGGGAAACTGCACTTGATGCAGAGAGCTGCATCTGGAAATACTGTGTGTGTACCTGTTATCCTCACAGTGAATGTCCCCCACAGGTGTCAATGGTGAGGATTGAGTCTCCGTGGTTACTGGCATAGAGGTGGATGGTCGTCACGTATTGGTTAGCAATGATGGGATATCCACATCACATATTGGTTGGTAGTGGTAATATATCCACATCATTGGACTTACAGAGATACAGGAGGTCCAGGATAACTGAGTCTCTAATGGCATGATAAACTACACTGAGATCTCCTCTCAAAAATCTATAATACATTGAATAAAGGGAAAGAGCTTCCATCTTCTCCTGATTGCTTACTAACAAATGATGTACACTTCGTGGTAACTTTTATAAATTCTGTTTGCAGTGCTATTACAACTTTTCCTACTTATTTTAATAAAAACATTATAAACTTTTGTTTGCTGATTTTCTTATTGGCACTTCTTGATATTATTAAAATCATATGGCATTGTGCAAGGTGTTTTAAAGGGGAAAAACTGATACAGGGGCAAGAGCTAAACACAAGTTAAGGTTATCAATAAACCAGAAAGGTAAAACTGTGTACTTTAATAATATGGCAAAGAAGACTATATATAACTGGAAACAATCTGATTATGGTTGTCTGAACCATAATCTGCACAAGTGCATTTGATTGAATCATACTTCTTCACTAGATGTCTCCTTTTTGAGAAATAAAGTTTTCTTTTTGAACTGCTGCCTTATCATGATATGTTTCACTACTGAATAACACAGTTATATATTGAATTCTGTCATGTTTAAAATACATTGTTATGGAGGATTCAGGTATGGTACTCTGTGAGTTTTCATGTCTCCCAAGTCACTGATCATCAAAGAAATCTAGTATTTGCGCGGGGCACACATATTTTAATTTAACTGACAAAATGCATGACTGAACACCTGCTATAGCTGGTAATGTCCTGATTAGAAAGAAAAAATGTTCAGAAAGAGGACAGATATCTACCAAGGACCATATGGGGAGTCTAATCTGGTATGAAGAGGATATAGATGGTGCTTCGGATTTGGCTACCTCATCACAAAAATCCAGCACCTCACCTGACTTGACTCAGTTCGAAATAAGAAAAGTCAGTGCCATGTTGGATGACCTTATGGTAGAATGACTCAGTTCGAAGTAAGAAAAGTCAGTGCCATGCTGGATGACCTTATGGTAGAACACTACATAAAACGATTAATGTCATTGTGGTCCTGTCAACTCTCAGACGCTATAGTCTCTATGAAACAAGAAGAGAATACTAAAGTACAGAGCACAGATTCTTGAAACAAATATGGAGTTTTTACAAGAAAATATAATTGATATGCAGAACAAAACAAGGAGGAAAAAAATCTGTGAGTCCCAGAATAACTTGAAGGTTGTGAGTCTGTGCTGTTTATTTAGCAACATTTAGCAAGACTGATGGGGTTGCCATGTGGAGAGAGAACTAAGCAGGCACATAGACTATTTATGCTAGCTGCAGCTGTTGTCCTGAGCAGCACATACTGATCAGACAAAACAGAGATGTGTTCAAAGGAAAAAATATTAAATAGCCTTTGAAATCAGGGTAAAGTATACAAAGTTGGAAATCAGCCAGTTTTTATAGAAGAAGGCTACTTGGCTGTCACCCAACAAAAAAAGGATGCAATTTACTGCTGTAATAAGAGAATGCAGGAATAAAATGATTCATTTTAAGTTGCTATTCTCAGCACATTTAAAATTCTGTTTCCATCTGATGCTAAACCGTTCAGAGAATCATGCAAAGCTTTGACATTTGTCTGAAATAAATCTAACCTGATATGGAGCGTTGGCACCTCACAGCAAGAGGTGCTCCTATTCAATTCATGGCTGGGGTGCCTTCTGTGCAGAGTCTGCATGTCCTCCCTGTAGTCATGCGGGTTTCCTCCAGGTGCCGCTGTTTCCTCCCACATTCCAAAGACATGCAGTAGGTGGATGGGACACTAAATTGGCTGTAGGTGTGAGCATGTGCGCGAGTGAGTGATGCGAATGAATTACCGCAGCAGGGCTAGCCACCCAGTGTTGTAAACCTTGGCTTAAGATAATTGTCACTGCAGAAGTGACACCCCGGCCCCATGTGTAAAATGGGAAAAGGGTTGAGGATGGCTGGATGGATGGAGCGTATGCCAAACAGCAGAAAGGGAAACTCAAATTTGAGATAGCATGTACACTACTTCAAATAATGCAGTAGACAGATCAAGCCCATTCACAAGTTTTAGGCAGACTTTGGGTTCAAAAGGCATATCTAGGGCACCATGGAAGCTAAAGTCCTGAATAAAAATAACTAAATGTTTGTGAAAGGCTGCAATCATGTATTGTAGTTGGGGCATGATCAGTGAATGAGTTACAAGTGCACCTTTAAACAAAAATAAAAACATACTATGAGGGTTCGGTTTTTACATTTTACTTTATTCAGTGCTAAATACAAGCCTGTAAGGTGCATGCAACATAGATATTCTAAGACCATTTAGTTTTATGATGATTTACACCCTCCCAGTTCCACACCTCAGGCCACACCTTTCTTCAGAAAGACTATACCTGCCAATCCAGGATTAAATTGGTGAATACCCATCCAGTCTTCCTGGTTATGTTTAAAGGAAGATAGTGATTTGCACTGCTTAACACACAAGTGTACTCTATTCAGCATGTTTGGGAGAAAATGAGTTATAAATCTGTCCCTCAACCGTGCTTATTTATCTGTTTTTGAAGATGGAAGCCCTCCATCTTAATTTTGGTAGAGCCAGTGGACTTGTAGAGATACAGGAGGTACAGATAAATGGGTCTCTTATGGCACAGTAATTGAAGATCCTCTCTCAAAAGTCTGCACCACACTGAATAAAATGATAGAGCTTCCAGCCTCTCTTGGTAGTTTGCACACTTTAGGCCTCTGATCATTTTGGTTAGGAACCTTTGTTGTTTTTCAAATTGTTTATGTTTAGTGAGATACAGCCTAAAGAAAGCATTGTTCTCAATAACTGGTCTGATCAATGCTGAATATAAGTGAGTGATTGCCTCTTTACACCTTAAAGATATTCCTTTTGCAATTTGCTTTGCTAAATTAAAGGATTTCTTGACAGCCAGCATACAAGTCATGTAAACCAGATAAGAAGAGTTAAAATACAATGTTCTTGATGTCACATGATAGTCAAAAGAAACTGAATTGTCAACCAAAGTTCCTATGTCACAGAGTAGAATTTCATGTTGCAGTCATGTGTTGCTTATGCAGTATGATGTGGGGAGGGGTTGTTTTCCAAAACTGACAATACTAGGCTTTTTAGTATTTAGTTTGAACCCATTATTAGTATACCATGCTTTTATGAGGGAGAGTTTACATTATAGGGCTTGAGCACTAGAGGGTGAGTTCATATAACCTCCAGTTTGCAGTCTTCTGCACACTTTGTTAGCCAGGGATATTGTCTCTCTACTTGGAGATCTAAGAAGTAAAGGTCAAAAAGGAGAAGTCCCAACAGCAATCCCTGAGAGGCACTACTTATCACGTTTATGCATTCTGATGAGACTGCTATAACACTCAGTGTGTTGGTTCCAGTTTACCATTCGATTACCGTATATGAGTTCAACATACTTAGTTTTTGAATGATGCCAGCACAGAAAATGATGTCAAAGGCTTTGGACAGGTCACAATAAACCATGAGTACCACATGGTCATTGTCTACAGACTCCATAATCCTTTCAAAAAAAGTTTACCATATTCAGTAGACAGGATCTCCCCTTCACATTGCCAAACTGTTGGGGTTCAAGGTTAATAACGTTCATTACATCGTAGTTAATAGCACCAGTTATAACATGTTTCATGGCTTTGCAGATGAGGCTTGTAAGGCTGTTAGGTCTATAATTACATGGGTCACTGTTATGGAGGAGCATCATGACTGAGGTTAAGCAGTTTAAGGAGTGAGCCTGCAAAGGCATGTTTAACAGTATTAGTAAAGCAATGAGGTATATTGTCAGGTCTCATGGATGAAGTGTTTTGGTCTTGTTTAGCACTTTCTGTAAATGATCGTTATAGACAACTGAGGAATAAGGGATTTAGGTAATTAAGGGCTTAGAAAGAAGTCTTGGAGGGTAAAGTTAATACTGGATTTTATTTGCAATGATGTTGACAGTGTCTATTGGATCAGGCTAGGAGGAAGAGGAGTCAGTTTGAATAATTTCAGAGCAATGAAGCTGATTGTTTCTTAGTTCCCTAGCATAGCTAAAGAAGGATTTATAATTATCTTTGGCTTTACGTTCACAGACTCCAATAGTGGATCTGATACTGGATTTCTGCTTATTTTTAATACGTTTGATATTTTCCATAAAAAGAAGAATTTTAGATCTGCTATATAATTTTAGGAGTTTTCTGTCTTTTGTTGTAGAGTTTATTTATGGTACTGGATCACCAGGATGGTTTAGTTTTCAATTTGTCATGATAGTTGTTTCTGATGGAGTCTGGTAGCTTTAGACATTTTTCTAAATAGGTGTAGAATTTCTTAGTGAAGCTTGCTACTATATCAAGGACAGTGGTAGTATGATTAGATGTGCTGTTTTCTAAAAGTGCCCCATTTCATATCTTGTGTTTTCTATCATTTTCATTGTTAGCCACTGCATGTGTTTTCTAAAAGTCTTAGTTATTTTAGAAATGTATTTTCTATAGCTCTCATTTCAGTTTATTTAGTTAAAATATATACTGTGATGGTGGTGCTGCGGTAGCATTGTCACCTCATAGTAAGACGTTGTCCTGTTCGATTCTCAGCTAGAACGTCTTCTGTGTAGAGACATGCGTGAATGGGTGTACCTTCATTGAAGGTTGTGCGTCAGGACTGGCAACTCGGCATGTAAAAATCTACTGCCAATCATTAGCGGACCAGAGTTCCGCTGTGGCGACCCCTAACCGGGAAAAGCCGAAAGACACAACAACAACATATCACAGCAAAAGGCAATGGAATGGAAACTGAGTTATTTGCATTCACAGAAAAACAATGGAGAAATCAGAACTAAGTAATCAACTCCACCTTCCGAGATGTGTTAAAGGTCTTCAGTACAGTAGACCACAATATTCTTCTTTTTTGAAACCTAACCAGTAGTGGGTAACTTCCAATGCAACCAGGTGGTTTTCTAATGGTTTAAGCAGTAGAGGTGTCTGATATTGGTTTGACATAGTCTGTTCCCTCAAGTTTCCACAATATTTTCATATTTTATTTCATCCATTTTCAAAGAGCAGGGGATTTACCTGCAAGAAGAACAACTTTTGCTCAACTATCAGGTTATACAAGCCATGTAAGCCAGATAAGAAGAGTTAAAATACAATGCTCTTGATGTTGTGTTGCAAGATGGCAACAACTGTCCAGAAACACCACCACCCCAACCCTTTAAGAATGATGCTATTACTGACTGAGAGCAGCTGCTGCCCAGAATTAATAACAACTTCAAGGCCAAGTGTGTGGCGTAGCTGTTTGTCAAATGGCTGAAACAAAGATAAACAAAGAATACAGTGTAAATGTGGAGATCCTGACCAATGAGACTACTTTGGAGATCTAGGTAGTATATATAATGCCATCAAGAGTGAAGGAAATGAAAAAAGGTTGACATATGGATAGAAATACTATGTTGAAAAGGCAGTAGCACAGAAAATGTACTAGTGTTGCATGGAGAAGAAACATATGGGATCCTGGCAGCATGTGATAATAGTAGCCATGACTGCAAGGGAGGAACTTTGCAAAAGTACCCACATTACCATTTTGTCAATGCAGCCACAACAGAGGATTTGATGTTTGTGTGTCACCTTAAATTTGATGTATCCAGAAGCAGAAATTACCTCACTATGCTTATTTTGTGGTGCTTGGACAACACAGGACCAGTGGTCATACAGACAATGCCAACAAAGTAATGAATCCCAAGAAAATCTCATAGGTATGGCAAAAGAACACCATCACCAGGTGCTTCTTCAGCTTCAGCTCTAAACCTAGAATATGCTTTATTTGAGCAGAGGTATGGTCATTGTACAGTATGCTCAGAATGTAGAAGAGTGGGCTAAGATAGTCTTATGAATGACAGTTAACACATCCAGCCATTGGCTTACTGATCGAATATTCCACACAAGATGAGGATCTTACTTATGGCAATTAACAACATGCTTGACCTAGCCACATGCACCTGCTGGCTTAAAGCTGGAACATTCCACAGATGGGGGGTGCCAGCATAGGTACATACAGCAAGGCTACATAGGCAGAATAGTAAATTCACATTCTGCACCACTAATTTTCATACCTGATGTTCAGGAAGTTACAGGGTACCTAGAGCTTCCTTTTCGCAACATTTCAGGAAAGAGCCACACAGCCAGAAGTTGACCTGTAAATGGAGTTTATAATCATAGGTTTTGAAAATGCACCTGCAGATGATGCCACCACACAGCATTTCCCCACTGTCACACTCTATGATGTTCCTATCTTTTGATCCAGACATGTAGCTGTTTCCCTTCTTGAAAGATGCATTGGGGATGTTTTTTATACTTCCCTGAACAGAATAAAACTAAGAGAAATGCAACATACCAAGCAAAGTATGCCTATAGTAAAGACTCTGTAACAAATATAGAGATGAAAAAGAAATAAAGTTAAAATCTAAACCTACTGCAGGTAGAATGTGCCTCCTCAGTCTACTGTATATTTTGCACATTGCATTTCTCTAGACTAAAACAGAACAGCAGTATAAAAACTAACAAGTCTGATTTCCATTAACTCTTACATGAAAACTGTGTTGCCTTAACCAAGACACTTCCTTATGCTTTAGAAATATCCTGAAGAAAGAGCTTGCATGGCTCATTCAGATCATTGTTCAGTGTCAAAATTAATAAATGAAGCAAATAACCAACCCAGATGTCGCAGCACAGCTGGCTCATGCCTCCTTGTCCCACCAAAAGGGCACTATTAACTAGCTGATCAGTGGCCTACCACCCACATGAATGGACATCTACTTCACATTCTTATTTATTAAAAGATAGCGACTGACTGGCCACAGATATGGTCTGAGAGCTATGCTTGTCATCAAATTTGGGTAGGTGAAGTACAGAAGTAGCATAACATATTTATTTACGGTACACAAACCATGTAGACACGTATTGGAAAAAGTTGTATTTCTTACAGCTGTTACTAATCTCAGGTGACACTAAGCCTAAGTCAAGTCTCACTTTGCCAGTTTTCATCAAAAAAAAAGAGAAGAAAAAAAAGAAAAAGGTAGGTTAAAGTTAAACTCCACTCAGACATTTTTATACAAAAATACTCTTAGTAACACACCACCTGTAACAATAAATTGAAAACAAATGGCACAAAATGTGAACAACTAAAGGCACAGAGCATATAGATGTACAAAGTATATGCAATAAAACAAATGATTTTCTGGCATTTCTTGAAAACTCTAATTCAGGTGTATGTTGTATATCCAAAACATGGCTTAAACCATGCACACAATTCCTATGCCATTTAAAAGTGCTGCAGTGTTGTAAAAATCCAGAAATCATGTAAAAAAACCATAGATCAGACAGAAGAATAAGTACAGAAATGTTATTTTATAAAGCTGACATTGATGTACACAGCATATGGACATCAGTAAACCTTATAAAATCCATTACCAGCCAGACTACACTCATCCAGATGCTTAAGTCCCACTGGAAAACAGAAATAGCCCAAGCATACTATTACCAACCTTGTTCACTCACTTTACTAGAAACTTGAATAACTCAACAGTCCCTAACAGAAAAAACAAAACAAAAACATCAATAATTATAGGGAATACTTTCCCTGCGAATGACCAGGACAACCATTCAAAAAAATAAATAATGATTATAATTATTATAAGGGACACTTCAAAAATGAATGGCTAAGACACGACTGCTAAAAATAGAGAAAACAGCAAACCTAAAACCCACCAGCTTAGACAGAAGCACTCATTTTATTTTGTAGGGGGTACAGCATTGTTGCACAAACAGTAATCTCATTGTGCCTATCAGTGGTATGAGCTATGACCAGGGCCATTGTTAGCATTTTTGGGGCCCCTAGCAGATGTCAAGTTGGGGACCCTCTAGGCACTTCCAGTCTACATATTACCCTATTGCTGATACCCCTACTAAGCAACCTTTTAGTTCATGCTGCAAACTGACTGACCTGTAGCTATAGTGCTCTTAATTACAGCAGGCCTGTGTACCACACTATGTTAGCCCATCTTGCAAACAGACATCTACAGTTACTGGAATGTAGTTGCACCAATGATACATTGCAGGAACGCTATGTACAGGTTTGGACTTAGGGGAACTGGTGTCTTAGGCGTACTGAGACACACACACACACACACACACACACACACACACACACACACACACACACACACACACACACACACACATGCGCAGAACCCATAGCAATACTAGTTTTTTACTTATTTCAGCAAATAGCAATACACTGTGCAACACTAGTATTGTCACACCAGATCAGTGACTACCGTTGAGCATTCGTTAAGCAGCAGCGAGGTAAGTCATTTTTATTTATCTTCCCTGATTTTTCTCATATTTTTGCTCTATCTCTTGTAAAATGTTTGATTTGCTTGTAAATCATTCAGGATTACAGACAGTCAATAAATCCAGACATCAGAGTTTTATACTTATTTGTCCAATAAATGAAAGCTGATGAAAAAGCTGTTATACTATTAACTTTTTAATTGAATTAGTGTAATATTTTGAACATGTTCATGATTTTGAGCCTTTATTCTGCTATTATAGGCATTGCAATGAATTCTTCTGCAAATAAGTTGAAAGTTGCAGTAGCTAGTGTTCTGTCAGTGTTTATAAAACTCTCTGAAAAAGAAAACCATCCCTGAAGATCATAAGCATCAGCTTTTCTTAAAATCCACGGTTTGCACTGATCTGAGTCACTCTGGACTGCTGATCTCTAGTGCTTACCTTGCTTATGTTCAGTATCAGATTTATCCTAATGGGGTCATATCACAGACCTGTTCACGTTAAAGAGCATAATCAGGAAATTAATATATTTTATTTCCTCATTTTTCCTCAGCCAGCAGCAGCTTTTTTGGGGGCCCTACACACAGTCAAGGATGACTAGGGGGGCCCCCTTGCAACCACGGGTCTTGCAAGTACCTAAAGTTGGCTCAGTTATTAGTTTTACTGGAGTGAATGTCCATTAGCAGGGTTTAACTAAGGAAGGGGCACTATGTAAGTGGTAAAATATTTAATGGAATTGTGAAGCTTGTTGCTTAATAAAATACTATTACTATAACCAGAGATTTCTTAGAATTTTAAAGGAGATATAAATGCAGCTTATTACCCATCTGGCTTATTAAGTACACAAAATTGTTGTTCTAGCTTTTGTTGGTTTGACAGACCTGTTGCAAAATATCATGGTAAAGCAACTTACTGTGGTTGGGGGCCCCCCAGGAACAGGGGCGCCCCCAGCGACCGCAGGGTTCGCTGGTGCCTAAAGCCGGCTATGGCTATGACCATTATGCTTTACAGTACATTAGACTAGTGCTTATCAGAGAGACCCTGATCAATTGTCATCAAAGGCACCTAGGGTAAAGCTTAAGGGATGTTAATCTCAGCTAGCATGGTAAGCACAAAAAATACATTGCTGTCATTATCAGACATAACATTGACACTCAGATTTTGCAGTGACTGACTTGGCCTTGCTATTTAGCTGGTAGCCATATTCTCCTGGTCTTAGTCTTCAGAAATAATTTAGCAAAATTCTACCACCTAGGAGTGTACTCACCTTCTGTCAGTGATTATAGTCAGATATTGTTTTACATATATAGTAAATTCTCAAACCACCCCATAGCATCACAGTCACTATTCACTAAGCAACACAGTGCTTAATCCAAACAAGCCTTTCTTCTAGATATAGCATCAGCCAGCAGGGAACCTGTAATAAATGTCATTCAACTATGTTGTTGTTGTTTGTCTTTCGGCTTTTCCCAGTTAGGGGTCACCACAGTGGAACTCTGATCCGCTAATGTTTGGCAGTAGATTTTAACGAACGCCGAGGTGCCAGCTCAACGTTCAACCTTCAATGAAGGCACACCCATTTACGCATGTCTTTATAATGCCCAGCCAACCATGGGGAGGACATATCAACACCATGCAGACTCCACATAGAAGGCACTCCCCGCATTCCAGCCGAGAATCAAATGGGAGAGCCTCTTGCTGTGAGGCAACAATGCAATGTCATTCAACTATAAAGGCATTAAATCACTTCAGCAGGATTACCACAGTACTAAGAGATAAGGACTTCCCAGCAATCATCATCCGGTATGGAGGTAAATCACAGAAATGGCTCACAATCGATTAGAACAATTAATGAAGATTTGCAATGCCTCATGAAGCATAAAGAGACAGATAAAAACATGGATACAAAACAGTCAAAAATAGTTACATTGATTGAAAACAGTATATCCTTCTGAAGTAATTATTTAAAAAAATGCAGTAAATGCCACAAATTAGAGCAACTAAAACAGAATACTGCAACCTTAGTAACTCATAATTTATTTAGAAGGAGTTGAAGTTGATTGTAGAAGAAAGAAAAATAAAGCCACTGTCTGCAGTCATTCTAAGGCAGAAATCATAGCATGCCCACTATAAACTGTAAATGTACTTTGAACATTTTTGTAAATCCTCCACAACAGACATATCATTAATCAATAAAACAGTCATACCATAAACAAATTATGCAAGAATAACCCAGCAAAGCCATCTTTTTGTTTAAAAATATATAATATGGAAAACGGTGCATAATTGACACCAACAAGGAATGACACCAGAATATCACAGAGCCAAATTGCCCAAGTTTTAAACTTATTTCAACACAGCTGGACATATAAATACCTTTCATACTTCCATTATACCTGCAGTCTTGCCCACACAATGGAAACAAGTCACATTGTCCCCAATAGTAAAAACAGTAATACTCATGCTTCCCAGTACATGTAAATATCTGCTCTTTCCACTACTAAAAAAATGATTGAAAGATAGTCCCCCAGCATGTAGAAACATATGGTATACTGGATGGTGAATAGCACAGCTTTACACAAAGAAGGAAGACAATTACAGCTTTGTATCATTCTAAAATGCAGATTATGTACCCATAGGAATCAAATGTCTTTTTACTGGTTGTGTCCTCATAGTCCTGACTTAGGCCTTTGTTATCATGAGTTACCAGAACCTGTCTACAGTTCTTTCCACTGTATGAATGACTGAAAGCTGGGTCCCTTTTGTATTTCTGAGGATTGTAATTCTGATCCACAAAATGCCAAGGCGGTAATGGTGAATAAATGGAATATATGGAATACGTCTGTTTACTGTACCTCAGTGTATTTCCTCTCTGCTGAAATACTATATTAAAGGAATTAGAAAAGTAGCAAAAGTACAGGGAAGGGCTGGCCCCATCCAAAAATGTCTTACATGTAAAAGCAGAAGAAACACAAGTCACTGCTATGTTGTTAGAACAACAATGTGTTTTTGTACTTTTAAAGCTTGAATAATCAATTATCACTGTTGTGCTAATGAACCTTGAAAACTCCATATTATTGATAAACAGTTACTTAATAACAGATCCTTGACAGGTACAAGATTCCTATTGTCCTTCTGTCAAGTATCCACTGGAGTACCACAGAAATGTGCCTTTCAGCCTCTACCTTTGTCTATATAAAACATTGCACTGGCAGTTAAACCAACACCATACTCACCACTCCATGCTGATTTTTGTTTTTTATTTATTTAACATTTGTTGACCGGGAAAGTCCGACTAGGTTCCACAGATTCTGTTTTCAGCAGAGGCCCGGGGAGAAATGCTCCAGAAGCATGTCTTTAGAATGTGGGAGGAAACCAGAGTACCCGGTGGAAACCCACGTGAACGCAAACTCCACACAGAAGGCACCCCAGCCGAGAATCAAACCGGAGAACCTCTTGCTGTGAGGAGACATCATTAACCGCTGCACCACTGCGCCGCTGATGACATGACAGACAGTTCACTTGTGCACAGTGACATACGTGTTCGGTGCAGACATTAGACAGATTCAAAAAAGGGAATCAGACTAATGAAGTGCAGCACACTATTTCACACATTTGTTTTTGGTAGCATAGATAGATGACTGATGCCCTGAGAGCTGTCTACATTTAACTTCAAGAAACAAAGATGTATCACGTGTGATCTGTGTGATAGTGCCCTGTCATGCACACGATTCGCATATTCAGGGATATGTTAGTTGTGATCGTAGTTATACTGCAGTAATTACACATTAGCCATGACAGTACATATTGCAGTACCTCTGGTCTTTCAGTAACTTTGTTCTGTTATGGTGATGCATCAGCACAGATGACCAGCCTCGCAGCTGTTCAGTTGCTGGTGCCCATTCATGGGTAATTCCTTTCGTCAAAGTTTGGAAGTTGTTTCTTATGCACACATACCAGTGCCATTTCCATCTTAATACTGGAGGACCTGTGTGCATGTGGGCTGGCTTGTGATTAGTGGAAGTCAATGTACTCCTTGTGCTAGCAGTGTCTACAGGATTAGTTTGTGGATCAGTGCTTGCCCACACTGTGCATTTCACATGGTTGTGTAATTTTCGTGGACCCTGTGCTCCTGTTGTTTTACTTTATGACTGATTATCAATTGATGATGTTGATCTGCTGTGTTGTGTGAGTTAACACATATGTTTGTACAAAAACAATGACCACTGTGTAATATTTCTGATCTTCATTGCATGAGGCTGGTATTGCACTGAGTGTTTTCTTATACAGCCTGCCGTGATGCACGTTTGATGACTGTGAATCATAGATGGCAAGCTTAGACTGCAAGCCACATTCATTTGGCAATATACTACTCCGGTAACATGATTTTGTATTTATTGCATTTCCCAGAATGGTCCACACTTCAGTGTTATTTAATAAATTGTATAGGGCAGTGTACTGTGGGTTTTCCTGTTTTGCAGTCCTATGCATTACAGATCATGTTTAAGAAATGTGCCCGTGAAACTTTGGTGCCAATCTGCCATTGCCTCAGTCATTAAAAATTATGTGGACCATCTCTGATATAACAATATGGGGTACTTCCTTATTATAGTGGCCATAGCGATTTCAGCAAGGATGTTTTCAATTTCTCCAAGGCCGCTAAGATTATTATTTTGGCTATAGTAATGAAGTACCATAAAAATTATCTGAAGAGAAAAGACCCAAAATAATGAGCATTTGCTTTAATCTTATTCTCTTGAAACCTATGTAGTTTACAATGTTTGTTTTATGTGCATTTTACGTAATCAGAGTTTGTACTGTGTAGTTTAATTCAGGTCAGTCCGTGGACTGTAAACCCTGCTGTCATGCAAACATTGAAGGAGCAAAGAACTGAGCAAAACAAGGGGTTACTGAAAATCAGAGAAAACTGATATGTATTTTCAGCTCACTACAGAGAATCATCAGTCCTATATTGCAGCATTGTTTTAAGAGTTTAGGTGCCATACTAATGTGACAGCAAGTTGATATAGCAAGCACCTCCTTAAACACAGCAATATCAGTAAACCAGCATTTCTGTAAAAGTGACCGTGGCACAAGAGCAAAACATGTTATCAAATCAATCACTGCAGTGCTTATTTTTGTCTCTTTGATAAAACAGGATTAAAACACTCCTCTGAAACTGGATTAATTGCCCTGCTGACTCTTTACGTTACTATATCACCTGGGCCACTATAATAAGGAAGTACCCACTATGGTTACCAAACAGGCACATAATATTGAATACCTTTAAAACAAATTGTGTGCTATTTGACACCTGCAAAAGACCTCCTTATTGCAAGTACAATATTCAACACTACAAGTCATAACACGTCAAAAATGAACTTGTGATGTTGACAAAAGCAAGAATTATGAACCTTAATGTTACACTTTCAAGGAATTTTTGTAAGGGGATTTATACCAGCACACCCCTACGCTTACATGTATTAACTCAAAGATTTTTGTATACCAGAGTCTGAGGAATATCCTGAGGCATGGCAGTCTTTGAATTAGTGTGTATCTCCCTGTTTGCACTTAAATGCTCCTTGTTCTGAGGATCATAATTGCAGTCCTCGGATATGTGGTGAGAACTCCATAAGAGTCCAAGTGCAAAATTAATGGCCTGTTGCAAACTTTGATGGCTCAGATTTGGGTTCAGAAGATAATTTCATATCCCTGGGAGTATACCTAGATTAGTTAAAGGACATATGCTCAAAAACTCAAGAGAAAGCTAATCAATCATCTAGGCATGACCTGTAAATGTTTATGTTCTTAAGCAAAAACACCAGGATAAAATAGCAACAAGAGTGCTGCTGTTCCCATATGGAATACGGAATACCAGTATTTGCCTCAGCCTCCATAATAATCTAGATGGTGTTACAAACAGGAGTAAAAATTCTGTTCTTTTATGACTCCTGACAAAAGAGATAACATAAGTCCCTCAAACCTGAGAAATCTAATTGTCTTCCTGTCAGTGAACCTGCCAATGAATTCTTCTGCACATTAGTATATTCACAACTAGGCCTTTCCCCATACTGGAAAGCCCTAAACCTTGAGATGTCCAGATGCACCTAGAAGTTTAGTCAGAATACAGACTATAACTGTTCTGCACTTGTAACTAGGTTGAAAAGGAAGACAACATCTTCTCCACTCTAAACCTAAAAGATAGTCTCTACTGTAATTGTTATTTCATATAAAACTATATAAACCAGTGAAAACATTCAAAGCAAGGCTCTACCATCATTTAAAATATAAAGCAGCTTACACATATAGGTAACAAGCCCCTCCCAGTAAACAACAAATGTTAAATAATCTATAAATGCATGTCTCCTATCCACAAGAATACATACACACACATGCACACATGATTTCTGTATGCAAGTTATATTCTAAATATGCAAAGAAACAGTAACTGTCCAATTAATTAATAGAAATATAAATGTGGCATTTGAAAATCAACATAAAGCAATAAGACATTATACTCTTTTGACAACAGTTTGCATCACAGGTGTTATTAATATTTTTTTGCATCCCCCTCACCACTCCCTGCCTGCTTATCCCTTCAGCTTTTTCACTCATTTGCTGCTAAGAGCATTCATCATTTGGAATGTGTGTAGCTCTGGTCCATGTTGTTTGATGTTTGGGCGGGGAGCAGGTTATGTACAATAATGTTATAAAATCATTGCTGTCTCCCTATTTAGTAGGCCACAAGCAAGGTATCTGACTTCCACCAGAGGTCACGCAGGAAACGTTTTCCCCTGTACCCTCCCTCCAGGATAGGAGAAATAGCCATTGGGTACTTCATCCTATCCCCACCATGTGACCCCTAGCAATGCCACAATCTATTGCCAAACCTGGACTACTAGCAGTGCTAACAGATGTCCTGTCACAATGACATCTGACCACTTTGGCAGGTGTTATTTCCAATGTTGTGCATAAAAAATATACCTTTTGTAAATAATGTAGCTAGAATGATGTGTTGATTTTAAGATTTTAATTTACTGAGACATTGTCATATATTACTGTACTGAGATATTGCTATGGTGTTTTTTTTTTTTTTTAGGTTTTATACTTTATTCATTGTACACCATGTTGACAAAGTACTACTGAAGATATCACTTCATAAACATATGAAAAAGTTTTGCAAATGCTTCTATATTCTACTGGAATGCTACTGACAGTGTAAATGACAGAAATGGAGCTATAGTCATGTCATTGAGATTCCGTGTAATGAAAACCAAATTTCGCCATCTAGTGCTGACAAATATATCTTTGTTGTCTAAACTGTATCATAAACGTGGTTTCTATAAACTGAAGACATTGGATGTAACCAAACTATAAAATATAGACAGCTATACCATATAGCTATTACCTTCATTTATACCCAAGCCATGGCTCATATGGATCAGCCCATATATCTGGTCAACGAACAAGCAAAATAATTAATTAATAAATGGGGATGTGGCAGTGCTCTTTCAGGTATGTTTTGATAATCATGCAATTAAGTGGAGTGGACTACATTTCCAAAATTCCAAGTATTTAATAATTCTAATTCAACCAAAATAGACGTAGCAAAATGTACATCATTACTTCCTATTTTATCTCCTTTCAGTTTTTCTAGTGCAGAGGTCAATGTCTGATTCTGTGACCCTGTCATCAGTCCTGAGGCCTTATGTTCTGGACTCTTAGGTCAAGAGAGATGCTGAGTTGTCAAATAATGCCTCTTGGTAGTGAATTGAGTTGGATGGTCAGGACAACAGCTGAACCAACCCCGGAAACCAAAACAAGTAGTGAGGTTGCCTTGGGAAAACCTAGTTGTTGATAGCAGGTCTGCTTAAAATCACAATTTGTGCTTTTGCAGAGTTGAGATATCCTCAGAAATAAGGAAGGCACTGGACATTGTTGGACTGTATTGGTTAATAAGTCTTTTTAATGTTTAGTTGAAGACTAAGATTGTATCTCTTAAAAAAGGTGGCCTGATGGGTGTTTTCCAGTTATAGTGGCATCTCACACCCCAGCCTCCATGGGAGAACATTTGTTCAGGTGCTGGGAATAACACTTTTTTCCAGTAACCAAGCCTTTGATTCATGAGGAATAGTGCAAATTCCATTCTGGGGCAGTGGGTCATCTCTTTATTTTTGCACGCATACTGGAGCGGTCATGAAAGTTTGCCAGCACATGCATTTTGTGGACTTGGATAAGGCATAGGACTGTGTATCCTAAAATGCGTTGTGGGCAATACTGCAAAATTATTGGATCCCAGGGCCACTGCTATTTGGTCCCCATACTTGAGTAGTGTGAGTTGTATAAATATCATTAACATTAGGTCAAACATATTTGTGGTAGGAAGAGATCCCCCACTGGGAGTGTGTCTTGCCTCCCCATCTGTTTGTGATTTTTACGGACAGGACAACAACACACTTACAAGGTTTGGAAACCATTCAGTTTGTAAATATTAGAACTGTATTTTTGTTTGCAGATGGCAAAGTGATTGTGTTCTGTACCACACACGAGTGAATCACTGTTGAGTTTCAAGTGGTTGGGATAGAAATCAGCACCTTTGATTGAAATTAGTGGTTGTACATTGATATATATATATATATATATATATATATATATATATATATATATATGTGTGTGTGTGTGTGTGTGTGTGTGTGTGTGTGTGTGTGTGTGTGTGTGTGTGTGTATGTGTGTGTGTGTGTGTGTGTGTGTGTGTGCAGGTACCTCAGGTGGACAATTTAAAGAATCTTAGAGTCTTGTTCATGAGTAAAGTTGACTACCCAAAGGATAACCATAGCAGCAGTAGTAGTATTACAGGCATTGTATATGGCTCTCATGGTGAAGTGACTACTGAGAGAAAGGACAAAGCCCTCAGTTTACCTGTCAGGGTTTGTTCCCTTGCTCAGCAATGCACTGGTTGTTGGGTAATGACCGAAACGACAAGATCACAGACACAAAGGGACATGAATGATGGTTCCATGACATAGTGCAAGACTCATTCTCTGTGAATGAGAAGAACTAAGCAATCTTTGTGAATGTACACAGCCACTATTCCTTTATGTTGGCAGGAGTTAGTTGTGGTGGCCTGGGCACCTTCTGATGATGTCTGACAGGTGTTTCCCCTTGGGAGGTGTAAAATGCACACTCCATGTGGAGAAGACCCTGTGAGAGATTCAAGACTTATTAAAAGGATTATATCTCTCAGACTGGCTGGAAATGTCTTAGGATTGCACACAATGAGTTATAGACTGTTGCAGGAGCTACAAAAGTCTGGTCTACCTTAGTCATCTTGTTATTATTGCAACTTTCAATAGTACATTGTTTAAAAATGAACGAATGAATGAATGAATGAAGACACATTTTTCCAAGTACCTCATACTATGTCAACCACAATGATCTGATCACTAGAAGCAGTTGACTAAAATGCTGCATTTTTGGTTGGTGTCTGAAGTAGTGTGTCCGTCAGCATCCCCATACCTTAAGTCCTGCACTTACCTCCTTCATCATTCCAGTGCCAACTGACCTTTCATAACCACAGCTTGATCCCGTAGTCGGTTCTTGGGCAGAACTGATAGGTGTGCTGCCTTTGTAAAAGCTAGTTACCTTCATCTTATGCTTTCGCTATACCTTTTTCAATTAGGCTTTGAACATCGTGAATGACTTTCCTGCTTTCCTTCTGCATTACCTGTTATGGACCTCTGTCTTGTTCATGTTTCCATCCCATCCTCTAAATTTATTATTATTTATTTGTTTTACATTTTTGTTTACCGGGATAGTCAGACTGGACACAAGTGCATTTTCAGCGGAGGCCCGGGGAGAAAAGCTCCAAGTATCATTTACAAAACAGGTAAAGTAAAAAAGTACAATGCAGGGTCTTGGGCTTCCTGGGGTTAAAAGCTCCAAGTATAATTTCCAAAATAGTTCAAGGAAGAAGTACAATGTAGGGTCTTTGTTACACATAACACAGTTTCATTTATACAACAATCTTATGAAAATATCAAGTAAGTATGAAGTCATAACACAAAGGAATAGGTAAAGGCAATATTTTTTGTTCAGACAGTAATTACAGTTTTCCATGTAAGTAAGATACAGCTAGCATAGGGATTGTTGTTGCCTTAGAAAGGTTGAAAATGCAAACTAATACAGTGAAGCTTATAGAGATTTGAAGGTTTATTCCTTTAGAGGATGGTAGTTGCTAGTTTTGACAGAGAAGTTAGTAGATTATTAGTGTGGCTTACCCAGGGGAGTAGCATGAGCAGAGCCAATTGTTAGTATAGTGGTTTTTAAGGTTGTGTTTGAGTATTTTATTCGAGGTAGAAGTTATGTGGCCTGGTAGAGCATTCCAAGTTTGGGCAATTGTACATGCAAACAGAGATTTACCTGCTTCATTTTTATGTCTAATAACCTTTATTGGGTTCTGGTTACTGGATCTTAGCTCTCTGGAGGTGGTATATGGCTGAATTAGACGTTGGAGTGTTGGGGTTAAATCTGGTTGGTAAAAGAGTTTCTGTGCTGTTGAGATTTGATTGAATAGTAGTGCATGTGGCAGTTCAAGCCATTTGAGTTCCATTAGGTATAAACAGTGATGGGACCTATGTGTGGATTCTGTGGCAAACTTGGCAATCTTGTTATAACATGATTCCATTGTATTTAGTTCTTTTTGGTTCAGGTTGGTTAGTATGGGGGAGGCATAGAGCAGTATAGACAGGAGGTGGGTTCTAGCGATAGTAGCTTTGGTTTGTTTAGTCGTGAATTGTTTGTTTCTATAGAGAAGTCCTAGTTTTTTGTTGACTTTCTTGATAGTATGGTCTATATGGATGTTGAATTTTAGCTAGTTGTCGATTTCAACACCTAGTAGTTTTGTGTGTGATGCAGGTTTTATTTGGATATCACCTTTGGCTATTAAGTTAAAGTTCTCATTTAAAGGATGGGGTCTGCCAGGTTTAAACAGGATCAGTTTTGTTTTGTTCGGATTGAGTATAAGTTTAATGCTGTCAAACCAGGTTTCAGCTTGGGAGAAGTTAGTTTGGGTAAGGGAGTGTAGTTCATTTATTGTGGGGGCGGCACATATCATTGTGGTATCGTCAGCATACTGCACTACTGAGGCTTTGGGTAGGGTTGAGGAGATGTCATTAGTGAAGAGGGAGAACAATAGTGGACATAAGATGGATCCCTAGGGAACTCCTATAGAGACTGGCAGTAAGGAGGATAGTTTAACTTGCCATAGAACTGCTTGTCGCCTACCTGATAAGTAGTTGGTGAACCGTTGTAAAGTAGATGGGCAGTATCAAGAACTTTGCACAATGTCTAGATTTTTGCCTTATATGTTTGGTATGTTCTTCCAAAAAATGTGTGATTTTCTGGCAAATCATTGAGGATTAAGTCACTAGATAATGACAGACAGTTCAGTTTCAGACTTCATATTATTCAGAAAATGTACACTAATGCAAAACATGTTATTCTAGCAACTTTCTAATGTTATAAGAGCGATATTTAAACCTTATCCCTAATTTTGGGGTTTTACCCCTCCCCCAACACGCACACACATTATTTTTAGCTTATTCTTGCACTAAGAGGTTGAGAGGTATGCTCCCATCTTTCCAGGAATGCAAGTTACTACTACTTTCTGACATGCATTCTATTTCACTAGAAGGTCTGTGTAACAATCTACATTTAGACTTTTGGTGGCTTGCTTCTGCAGCTATATTTCTTGTGAATCACACCATTTATTGTTCATCATTTTCTAGTTCGCTTCAAAAATTTGAACATGAAATCTTCATTGATACTGGGAGTATGAAGTTTGAATGCACTTTCTTAAATGGGTTCTATCCATAGGTGTCTGAGGCATCATTCTGAAGGGCACTGAGAGTAACCCTGTTCACAGGTGTGAGGGCACTGAGAGCAGCTCTGTTCACAGATGTGAGGGCACTGAGAGCAGCTCTGTGCACAGATGTGACAGGCACCGAGGGTAGCTCTGTTCACAGATGTGAGGACACAGAGCAGCTCTGTGCACAGATATGAAGTGCACTGAGAGTAATTCTGTTCACAGATGTGAAGGGCACCAAGAGTACCTCTGTTCACAGATGTGAGGGCACTGAGAGCAGCTCTGTGCACAGATGTGACAGGCACTGAGGGTAGCTCTGTTCACAGATGTGAGGACATAGAGCAGCTCTGTGCACAGATATGAAGTGCACTGAGAGTAATTCTGTTCACAGATGTGAGGACACAAAGCAGCTCTGTGCACAGATATGAAGTGCACTGAGAGTAATTCTGTTCACAGATGTGAAGGGCACCAAGAGTAGCTCTGTTCACAGATGTGAGGGCACTGAGAGCAGCTCTGTGCACAGATGTGACAGGCACTGAGGGTAGCTCTGTTCATAGATGTGAGGACACAGAGCAGCTCTGTGCACAGATGTGAAGGGCACCGAGAGTAGCTCTGTTCACAGATGGGAAGCATACTGAGAGTAGCTCTGTTCACAGATGTGAAAGCCACTCTGAGTTGCTCTGTATACAGATGTGAAGGACGCCGAGAATAGCTCTGTTCATAGATGTGAAGGGCACCAAGAGGAGCTCTATTCTCAGATGTGAAGGGCAGTGAGAGTAGCTCTGTTTACAGATGTGAGGGCACTATGAGTACCTCTGTTCACTGGTGTGAAGGGCACCGAGAGGAGCTCTATTCTCAGATGTGAAGGGCAGTGAGAGTAGCTCTGTATACAGATGTGAGGGCACTATGAGTACCTCTGTTCACTGGTGTGAAGGGCACCGAGAGGAGCTCTATTCTCAGATGTGAAGGGCAGTGAGAGTAGCTCTGTATACAGATGTGAGGGCACTATGAGTACCTCTGTTCACTGGTGTGAAGGGCACCGAGAGGAGCTCTATTCTCAGATGTGAAGGGCAGTGAGAGTAGCTCTGTTTACAGATGTGAGGGCACTATGAGTACCTCTGTTCACTGGTGTGAAGGGCACCACGAGTGGCTCTGTTTACATATGTGAAGGGCACTGAGAGTAGCTCTGTATACAGATGTGAGGGCACTGAGAGTAGCTCCGTTCAGAGATGTGACTATTTAAAGAGTGCTTCAGTATCCATATGAATATTCACACCCCAAGGATTTCCTCTGTCATTACCTTCTTTGTTTCCTCTTCCTGTGAAAAGGGCCAATAAAAAGACATTATGCAGATTATGGTGAAAATTCTTCTTCCCCATATGAGTCGGTACACCCTCCTTAACTTAGTTCTTTCCCTTTAATATAGAGCTACTCAATCTCCCCCTTACCTCCCCATCCCATCATTAGATGATGTACATAGTGTTTTGACATTCCAGTCTTTATTTTCATTGTATCTCCTTTCTGTTCCTTCCCTATTGCCTTACTTTATCCAAGGGTGCTGTGCTGCGACTTCAGATTTCTTCTCGATGTCCTTACTCTGTTAGCCTAGCTATGTTGCACTGACACTACAGCTGCATATTGTACTAGTGAATAAATAAATAAATGTACAGACTTTCTTTACAACAGTCTTAACTTTTTTGTTTTAGTATTGCTTGTTGAGTTAGTAGTGAAATACAGTGCCTATTCCAACTTGGACAAAGCATGCCTTTTCCTATAGTTGGTTTGACTTCTTTGCAGAACAGAGCACATACTCTGTAAGAGGAGCCTGACACTGACTCAACTTGCCTGTGGTCTGGTTTACATGTCCTTTAAAGTTACAGAGGAACCCAGTCAAACTCTTAAGTAGCTACTGATGCATCAGAGTTTGTAGTAATAATAGTCTGGCTAAACATGTATTGCTAAGCCTTTCATGGTAGCAAATAGCTTATGTTTTCTCAAAACTAATATTTAAGCCACACTGGATGAAACACTCAAAGGAAGCTGTGAAATAGAGTTCTGTTTTTCAAATATGGACAAGTCATCAGCTTAAAGAATGTATGCATCTGTGTGTGGTAAGATGAAACCAAACATTCTGATGAAGAAAGTGAAGATAAGAGCCCCCCACCTCCCTTAACAGTAAGACTTGCAGTACTCCAAATGTGATGGTATGATGGAACAGAATTGCCTATTAGCACGCTGAATGAGATTTTATCCATGTAATTCCTAAACTTCTGTTTTTATATATCTTTAGTGGTTGAAATTTCCAGACAATGTTATTGCCATAACATATTACAATGAACATACTGCTTTACTGGCTTTAACAGTACATCATTCTCAAACTTCTGTAAGGCAGTTTGGTTTAACTCATACAGGTACAGCTTCTCAAAAAAAATATTTAGTGGGTGATGGAATTTAAAGCTTTGGTGAAGTCAATAAAAGTTACCCCTCTAGATTTGCCAGTACTGGTGGATATAGAGATGTCATTTGTGAGACATAGTAAGATGGTAGCTGGTAGCTGCACTCTGTCTTTTCTACACACACACACACACACACACACACACACACACACACACACACACACACACACACACACACACACACACACACACACACACTAATTCAGTATGCTGCTGTTTACATAAAACTGAGCCATGAAGTTAAGGTTCAGATTGAGCTCATTATTTTAGCAACTTGGAGATGAGTCATATGTGCTGTCATACACTTACCTTTGAAGTAATTTTTAAAATGCCCTTGAGAACTAGATCATAAAGCTTAATCCTGGGGTAAGCAGACTGGGAAATATGCCATTTTATGATTTATTACAGCACTTTTTCTGCTTTACAGTCTATATCTCCATGACTCATTTGGATTATTGTTGCTAAATTATCAACCACATAATGTAAATCCAGGCACATTCTGATATGAGCAAAGTTACATTCCGTCGATTTCCTTTACATTCCTAGGTTTACACTGAGCATACGTCTGGGGAGCTATTAAGTGGCTTAGCCGCATTGCCCTTGTAAGAATGAGGACAGACTAACCCCCTCTGGATAACAGATCATTACATTTATGGCAGGCATGAGTTTATAGTCATCCACCCTGACATCAAAGGAGTCTGTTGTTTTCTGTAATGCTGATTATTTTGTTTTTAAAGGTACTGTGACTTGTCTACATCTTAAATGTGCTCCTTTTTGACCTAGGTGTAGGTCCTCTGCTAGAAGTCTAAATGACTGTTTGGAGCTAGCCAGCTTACACACACACATATAAGAGGACAGCCCTCTGCTTTTGCATTGCTATAATCATTTGGTGATGGCTTGATTTTAGTGTAGTAAAAGTTTAAGGATACTTTGTCATATAAATGTGTGTGTGTGTGTGTGTGTGTGTGTGTGTGTGTGTGTGTGTGTGTGTGTGTGTGTGTGTGTGTGTGTGTGCGTGTGTGCGTGTGTTTGTGTGTGTGTGTGTGTGTGTGTGTGTGTGTGTGTGTGTGTGTGTGTGTGTGTGTGTGTGTGTGTGTGTGGCTTTTGCATGATTTCCCTATGTTGATATGAGTACTCTGGTTTCTTCCAGCTTTAAAAATATGCTGATGAAATGGAATGGCTATTCTAAATTGTCCATACATATACATATATACTATTCTAAACTGTGCATATTTACTCAAGGGCTTATGGCCCAGGCTATGACTGAAAAAGCTATATGACGACCAGTTAACTATTAAAACAAAAATAAAGAAAAACTAAATGGCTTGGCTGTTGGCTGAAGCTGTCCAGCCCATCAAGTACGTAGTAGATAAATGAAGGTAGGAACTGAAAACATATTTTGAAAATGATTCACCGGTCGGTCCATCTAACCCATAATAGTTTAATAAAATTAAAAATGGTTAGTAAAAATATGTGAAAGCATTACCTTCTATTAAAAATGTTTCTCTAGGAACAGTATACTTTTCAACCCCAAAGCATTAAAAATCATATCAGAGGAGCAGCAAGAGGACCATATTCTTATTTTTCATAATAGGAGGTATTTATATACTAGACCCCGTATATTTTGTGATAAAGAATCTTTGTAAAGGCTTATCTTATTTATTTAAAAATCATAAACCTATGCCTAAATAATAGCAGTCTATAAATGAGGAAGAAACCCTGAGTTTATTTGCTTCAACGTGGCATCATGTAACAAGCAGCTGTGTCCAGTGGGTGACAGTGTTTGCTTTTTTATAAAATAATGCTGCGGTTGTAGCTTGAAAAACAGAAACTGTGTGACTGCAGATCACACTGAGACAGAGAATAGATGTTATTTACATGGTTTCAGTTGTTTCCATTAATATCACAAAGTTCGTAGTGAAGCAGATTTTCAGTACTTAAGTAAGGATCGCTAATGGACTTTTTTTTTGTTTGAATATAAAACAGGAAATGTTTTCAGAGGAAAAAGGTTATATGTGCTATCTAATTCTGTCATAGCAGTGTAAATCGGTATACCTTTGAAGCATTAGACATTCCACTTATTACCTCACCTGATAGTTTAGCACAATGTATTAAGCCTATGAGTTTCACCGTATAATGTTGACTTTGATGGCCTCAATCTCCGTTTGCTAGCTATTTGTGGCTCCTGTGTAATTGCATGCAAATAAATTCTATTTACTGTTGTTGTGTCTTTCGGCTTTTCCCGGTTAGGGGTCGCCACAGCGGCACTCCAGTCCGCTAATGATTGACAGTAGATTTTTACGTGCCAAGTTGCCAGCTCTGATGCACAACCTTCAATGAAGGTACGCCCATTCACGCATGTCTCCAAACAGAAGACGCTCTAGCTGAGAATCGAACAGGACAACGTCATACTGTGAGGCAATAACGCTACCGCAGCACCACCACCGCAGTACTGTATTGTATTGTATTTCATTGTCCCTGTGGCTCGGGTCTTCAGACTAGAGCACCTACTTGACTAACAAATGCATAAATAAGTAACTAAAGCTCTATCAAAAATTATTTATCCTAGATTTTTACCCTCCTGTTCCTACCAATTATAATTAGTAGTATAGTTTTCAAAAGAGGTGTTGACTCTTGTCACATGTTTTTGTCCTTCTTGGTTTCTATACGACCCTCTTCATCCATACACACCATTAAGTCTCCTTATAATGTCCTCCTAGTAGCACTGCCAACCACTCATTTATTTTTCATAATTTTGAGATGTGGGGAAGAGGTGGTCCACAGATTCTAAACAATACAGCTTTCTATCACATGTTAACCATGTATGCTTACAGATTCAGTAAGTTTATCATATTACTGTATAAATGTGAGCACATCATGTCAGAAGTAGAACAGAGGGCAGCAAAGTCACTTATCACAGTCTCTGTAATATTATACAGGCATTCCATGAATGTAGAACACAATGTATTGCTAGCATTTAGCAGTCACAAATGTTCAACATTTCTGACAATGCACTTTTAGGGTAGACTTATCAGCATTTCTTAATATGCATCATACCATAAACATACATCACACATTGTGCAGTTGTGTCCCAGAACTCTCTGTCTTCAACAAAACATCATTCCCAAAGCTTGTTTTGCCTTACATTTTCAAGGTCCATAGATCCTTGATATCACACAATCTTTTCTTTCTTGGTTTCCACATCATGGAAACCAAACTGCCTGCCTCTTCTCTGTAATAATTGTCATATTCTGTGTTTGTTAGCTATGTAGGTCCAGTAGGCAAACTGGCCTGTCTTCATGTTTGTCATATGAGCTTTAAGTTTATAAAGTGAACTCCTTAGAGTTGCATTGTACACAGGTCCAGAATGCGAGACTCAAATGTAAGACAATAGGATGCAAGCTGCACATGGTTACCTACTCCATGTACTACCTTCTGCTGCCATCGTTGAGAGGAAGGACTATGACCGAACTTCCTTAACCTTTGAAAGTGTTTGAACAGATGATTGGTTCTTCAATTGCACTGTTCTTTTAGCATTGTCCCTGGAATGTTTTTGTATTGGCTCCAATGACTGTTCCACTTTAGGATTTGCTAGTTCTTCCCTGAAAATGAATTTGTGTATCCTTTTTATGTCTTCTTTTGCTTCTGTAACTGGAATTCGGAATGCTCATCGTATTCCCTAAATGTACAAATGCTACATAAATGCTTTTCACTCCTTATTTTGCATGATTGATATCTATTCACTGTCATCATAGATAAAGCTAGTTTCCATTCTGAGTGTCTTTGTGCTACTGCCTGCATTTCTAGCCTGCCTATCTGCCTTGATGTTTCTTCATGTCTTTCTCCATCTATAATTTCATAGGTAAAGCATGCTGTACCTTCTCGAACTATATTAACTATATTAAGATGTGTGAATATTTTAATTTACAACTTTAATAATCTGTCATAAGCAAAAGTAATGCTACCTTGATTATCTCCCGTTTTAGTTCTACCTACTGTTACACATTTCCATTCATGTTGTATTTTACTGTTGGAGATATGCTTAATGCATTTCCCCCTTCTCTGTAAAGCTGGATCTGCTGAAGTGGAGGAGGCCTGATTTTCTTAAATTTACTCTTTCATAGTATTTATAGAAAATTGATTCATGCACTAGCTACTGGTTACTACCTCATTGTAGGCCATTCAGTCCATCCTATCATCATATATTCACAGTTTACTTGTACATCTTCCATTACCAGTCTGCTGGGTCTAGGAGTTTCGAACCAATGTAGCAAATAAGTCAAGTTTACTGACAATTCTTTACTTCTGGACTACTCAGATTCCAAATGCAAGAGATGTAATAACATACTTAGTTTGGAGACTTCTCCCTTAAGAACACTTGGGGTTAATAAAACTGCTCATTGTCGTACCAAACTTATTTCCAATGGAATCTCTATATATATATATAACTAACATCATTATAGACAAATTCAGTTCAAAGTTCACACCCCGAAGTCCACCCAAAACCTCTTTGGACAAATTAATACCCATAATACCAAAAAACAAAAATGTTGGCTCCACGGGACATGATAATATCCCCCAGTTGTATGCAAGTAAGTGTCAAGGGCCACTTACAAGCTATTCTTCAACCTCTTCAATTTAGGTCTCGCCACAAGTTATATCCCTGAAGTTTGGGGACAGTCATAGTAGTACCATTACACAAAGGAGGCCCCATAATATACTCAGAAAATCATATATCTAATAGCCTCATATGTTTCATCTGTAAAATTCTTGAATTCATAACTGCCAGAATGCAGCTTGGAAGTGGATAACATGATGGTAAGGTGTAGTCTAGATATTCTATGCATTCAGGAGACAAGGTGGATGGACAGGACAGCAAAGTTGCTTGGCTTGGAATTCAAAATCTACTACTGTGGGGAAGGACAGACTAGAAAATGGTGTGGGGATTGTGGTAAAAGTGATTCTCCTGAAAACAGTGAGGGTTGTCATCAGAATAAGTGGCAGACTCATGGCAATTAGTCTCTAGTGTAACGATATGGCAGTGCTCATAATCTTGACCTATGCTCCAAAGCAGGGCCATGATGGCGAGGAAAAGAAAGGACCCCAAAGCCGTAATTCCATCAAGTTTGAGGTAAAGGGGCATTGGGGGTACATTCCACGGGTCTATATCAGAATGACAAAAAAATGAATTTGGTGAACTCTAGAAGATCGAAACATAAATGTCGATCTACAAAAGCGAAGGACGGAAACGCCAAAATACACAACGCCAAATGGATTTCTCTGGCCATCAGGGTGATTGTGGGGATGAGGAAATATATCCTTTTCCCCACTGTAGAGTGATCTCGGAGTTGGTATATATAAGTAGGGGGTGTGGGGGGTGCAGGGGGGCTTGCCCCCTGCAAAAACATTGACAAAAGTGTTTTCGTTGTGTTTGTTTACTTTGGTTTTACTTACCTGTATGGCGCTGTTGCTTCCAGGAATCTGTACGGCATTGTGTCTTTCGGCATTTCCGTCCTTCGCTCTTTTCGTAGATCGACGTTTATGTGTTGATCTTCTTGCATTCGCCAAATTCATCTTTCGTGCTTATAATATAGACCCACATTCCACACCTAAAAGTGGCTTTTCTGTTGGAGTTCCATTTACACACTGCAATGCTTTTAAAGTAGGTTTTCAAATTGGGGCCACTTCTAAACCCAAATGTTAAAGTCCTGGTGAAAACTTTTAAACTGTTGGGCATACTTGAAAAAAGATCCCAATACCTATAAAAGATGTCTTTAACCTCTTTTGTGTCTTTGTGATAATCTAATACAAAAAATAAATTTTTGTTAGTGTTTCCTCTAACTCCCACTGGATATTCCTGGAGTACCCCTTCCTGGTCACCATCAACAAGAGGCTCAACACTCACCTCACCTTCTCTAAAATTCATCAAGGGAAAATATTTTTTGCCCCATCCATCCAAAATTTCTTTTTTGATGGAGTCAACCACCTCCTTTGGGTAACCCCTGGTCACAAAGAGTCCCTCAATAAAATTTAGGTCATTAACTAAGTCTTCCTTAAGAGTGGTCATATGGGCAGCATGTACCATCTGCCCTTTTACAATGTTCCTTTTTTGAAAGAAGGGGTGATCAGTTTGGAAGTGTAGATAGGAATTGGAAAATATTCTTTCCTGTACAAAGTAGATACATATCTACTGTTGATGACATCTTTGGTAATTTTCACATCCAAAAACCCTGCATTATGACTAAAAATCAAAATGCTGGTGGCTGTGTTAATATAATTAACAAAGTTCTCAATGTTGTCCTTAGAACCCTCGCAAACAATAAAGATGTCATCCTAAAAATGGTAGTACGCTCTTATATTTTCATGAAAGGGAGAAGAAAATATAAAAGTGCTGCTCCCAATATAAAAGGACAATATTGACAAAAAACAGGGCACATGATACCCCATAGCAATCCCATCCACCTGTTTGTAGTATTTGCCCTGAAAGAATATATAATTATTTTTAAGCATTATTTCCATATTCTCCAAAACCAGCCTAAAGTCCTGTTGGGACAAAAATTCAAATTCAGTCAGGTCTTCTTCAAACCAAGATAGACCTACATTGTGGGGTATAACACTAAAAAGGTCCTTAATGTCACTGGTTACAAACACATAATCTGGATTAAATTCTATCCTACCCATTTTACACAGAAAATCCAATGAATCAATAAGAATGCGTTGGTGTAATCCATAAAAATATTTTAATTTTGTGTCCACAAAAATGGCAAGAGGTTGGGTTTTGGAACCAGGTGAATAAACAATAGGTCTCAAAGGGGGGTTGGATACATTTTTGTGGACTTTGAGAATACAAAAATCCCAGGAAAAACTGGTTTAGGGACACTGAAAATTTCAAATAATTGTTTGTCAATGGCCCCCTGTAACAGGTTGTCCTCAAGCCACAAATCCAGATTTCTATAAGCTAAAGTTATCTCATTTCGAGATACTTATAAATATTTATCATCATTATGTAGAATCTCTAACATCCTACTAGTGTAAGACCATTGCTCCATAATGACCACCCCACCCCCTTGTCAGATTTCATAAATCCCATTTCTTGATTCCCACTCAATTCAAGAAGACCCTTTTTATCCTGGGTTAAATTGTTAATATGCCACCTTTTTTGTTATCAGTTTTATTATTATTTAATACTTTCCAGATGTCCTTTTCCACCAATGCCTCAAAATTGGTTAAAACTGGATGTATAGGCAGATTAATGATAATGATACTTTAATCTACCAGCAGTTGTCACAGGACTATCCCTAAACAACACCTCCAAATTTAAATTCCTAGCAAACATCTTTACATCTGAAATAGTGTTAGCCACTGAACCTTTTTTAGTAGGAACGTAAGAAAAACCCTTTTGGAAAAGATCAAAATGTGTCTTTGTCAGGTGTAAATCACTATAGTTAAAATGTGAAAATGATCCAAAGTATAAACAGGTCTTTCTTTCTGAATTAATAAATTGTCAGTCCTTACGACTTCCATATACCCTAAGTGGTTAGACCCTGGGGAATCACCAAAAATAGCCAGATTCAACAAACTCTGCCCCTATCCCCTGTCCTTGATGGAAATGGGACTGGTATGATGTTTTCCAAGTCACCTAGGCATAAGATGTCTGAGTTTGCAGGTTCTGAAGCCTTGGTGACCTCCTCATGGGAGGTTTGTCTAAAGGGACTCCCTTCTGTCTCAGTTCCCCATTAGTACCACTACTGTTATCCCTAGGATAAACCCCTGGGTTAACCTGATTATTCTGAAAACTAGTGGTAACATTCCTTTTAGGCAAAAAGGCTGAATAGGCCTTACATTCCTTGTAGTCCTTATCGTCCCATTCTAATTTTGTTAGCTGCCTTTTCTTGTTTTATCAATTGCCCTATCCATATCCTTAAACAAATTCAAATATTTACATTTGTATTCATGGATAGAATCTTTTTCAATCATTTGATTAAGTTCAAGAATGTCCTTGTGCAAAACATCCAACAAGCATTCATTATTCTTGATAATAGCACACATAAGTACCAGTCCACAGTCATTAAAAATACACACAAGCTCATTAAAAAATTCTGAACATCCACAACATTGTTCTGAAACTTTATAAGTCTCAAACCCTTCAGAACATGTTTCTGCCCAATGCATTCCTCTAAAAAACAGTTATCCAATGTCAAGGATTTATATTTAATAAGTTTGTATTTCAGTTTGTATACCATACCTTGACATGAGGCTTGCTCATTCCTAGGGGACTCCATACTATTGGTCACACTTCATTTTAACCAAGCATTTAAATCCATGTCTGTTATATTGACCGTTTAGTCGTTCCAACCGATATAATGCTCCCTGCTGACAAGATTCAATTTGTGAACCAACTGGGAGTCTAAAAGAAGGGTTAGCATTCACAACACCCCTCATAGATGCCACTATAGAAGAAAAACAAACACCTACTACTTCCCGCTACCTGGGAAGCTGGAAATGATGTCACTTCACCCTGTCTCGGTTGAAAACAGGGAATAGAATCATCACCTTCTGCACCAGATGATTCACCATGCTAGAACACGTTAAACAGATTAGTTAATTCACCCAGCAATGTATGTTCATCCCTCTGAGTTGGGTTATTGCCTTGGGTTCCAGTTCCTGTCATATCCACCAGAAAAAAACACCAACAAACAAGGAAACAATCCAGTGGAAGTACTGAGCTGAAAACAAACTAAAAAACAAATTAAACTCAGCCAGGCACTTTGGACCCAATGAAGGCTACTTAAAATAAGGTACCCAATATTGAATAAAAAAATAAATCAAATAAATCTTGCTGCAATTAACCACAAATGAAAAAAACTCTTTAATACAAGATTAAGCACTTTTCATTCCACAATGGGGAACTTCATCAGAATAAAACAGCATTCAAGATAAACATTTAAATACACTCTAACCATTTCCTATTGTTCACATCATTAGGAACATACAAAATGATGATGGTAGAATAGATATGTGGTCAAGCCATAAATGGAAGTAAGGTACATGTGGAAAGCTGGTGGTGGAATTCAGAAGTCAGGGACACAATCAAAAGAAAAAAAGGAGTACAGGAAGAAGCAGGAGATAGAAAAGATGGACTAGGCTAAGAAGGGCTAGTGAGTGACTAACAGAGTGGAAGACAGCAGTCACCATGGCAACGATGAAGCACTACCACCTTCTTGAAAGTCACTCAGCAGATGGCACAAAGAAGCTCTATGAGGTATAAGGCAGGGGCAGAAGGATACAAAATGTGGTTATTAGATGCCTTTCATAAGGGGTGCAAGCAACAACCTGCTCACCAGTTCAGAGAACATCAATGGCCCATGGAAGGAGTACTTCAAGAATCTTCTGTGTGAAGAATGCCCTACAAAAGGTATATTACCCCATGCATAGCCTATGACAAAAGAGAAGGAAGAATTCATCCAAGAAGAATAAGAAAAAGAATAAGTATGAAGAACAGTAAGGAAAAAGCAGTCAGGGAAAGCAGCAGGTTCGGATGAACTCACTGCAGATATGACCACGGTCATGGGTATTTTAAGGGAGACATGGATCCTGAGGGAACTCATAGTGGTATGGAAAAAAAGCACGTCACAAGACCATGAGAAAATAAGTATTTAAGCACCAGTGTACAAGAAAAAAGGAGACGTTCATAAGTCTTGGCAGAAAAGAGGTATCAACCTTCTGTCACAGTGCATGAAAGTGCTGGGAAGGTTGATTGATAAATATGTAGAACAGCAGAAAATAACATGGTTAATGAGTAGTTCAGATTCTGTTAAGGATTCAGTAAGGCAAACTTGATGCTTGCAGTGAGATAGATAACGGAGAAGACGGTGATGGTAAATGCGTCTAACTTGGAGAAAGCATATGACAAGCTACCAATAAAGCTGATTTGGCCAGTCCTGTGACAGTTCTGAGTTATGGCTACTGATAAACATGAACAAGACTTTGGGATAATAAAAACACAACAAAACTGCAAATCCCATATGTTGGCAGTTGGACAGAAAATGATATAAACCAGTTAAGGAAAAACTACAATTTATTAAGCGCTTTCATTCACAAAAGTAGGAACATCATCAGAACGTCATCAGAATGACACAGTTAAAACAGTTAAAACTCATTGAGTATTTAAGTTAACCACAACTATTAATTAATTAAAACCAACCAATACAATCTGCTTATTTAATTCAAATAGTTAAAGAACATGTGTTAAAAAACTATGGGTCCACAATTGTTTAAAGAAAACCACCCATCTAAAACAGCCTAAAATAGATTATGTTAGACATCCGATCTTTTTAACTTTAAAATGGGGGCTATAGAACGGTGTCATTTAAACCAGGGGGACTTGTGGCATTCAAACATAATTGCCACTTTAGTTCATTTGTATCAAATTTGAGGGGAGATCTATAGCATATAGGATATTGTCAGACCCCACTCTCAGGGACCTCCTACATATCCAAAAAACAAACAGCACCAGAATTACCCATTCTAAAGACTTAAACCTTGCCTGTGATATAAAAGGGACCAGCTGGAAAGTAGGGTTGCCAACTTTTCATGTCAAAAGTCTGGACATGTATGTGAAAATGTGTGCAGAATAGAAGTGTACATTAACCTCCCCTCAAGGTTCTTCAATGTCTGTGACAATGTCCATGAAATCTGGACTGCCCAGAAAAATTCTAGGCAGTTGGCAACCCTACTGGAGATACTAGTACATATTCCAGAGACCACCCCCTTCTATAGAACAGGCTCACTATCCATGTGAGTTCCTCCCTAACCCAATTCAAGTGCAACTTGGACAATTAGATAGGGAATAGGAGAGTTATCCCTTGTTTGGCACCTAATTCTTTAATGTACAAAGGCAACCTGTAAATGGTTCATCTCCCAGGCCCCTGCTTGTCAATGTTTCATCTCCCATACCCCTGCTTACACTTATCAAGGGTATCAGAATTTGTTAGAGTTTTGGGATGTATGGCTAGGCTTAAAAAGCCCCTTGTGGTCATTAGCCTAGTAAACACCTGTTATCGTATAAGATGTGTATTCACTATATAACTCCTGGTATCAAAAACAGCCTGCTCCACAACAGTAAATGGCATTTGTTGTCTTACACTTCTTAATATCTAATAAAGGTTCATATAGCCTTTGTTTACATTTTCTTGAGGTTTGGCCCATGTAAAATGCTGGGCATAAATCACAGCAGGCAATATATACAGCATTTTTTTAATCACACATGAAATTCCCTTGAATGCTATATACTGCCAAACCAAGTTATTTGCATTTTGGTTGAGTTATGGATACATTGGTAAAGTGTATGCAGGCTTTGTACAAGGACCCAGTGAGACATGTCTGAAAAGACTCACAGACGGGTTTCCAGTGGGAGTGGGTATGCACCAGGGTTCAGCTATGAGCCTACTGCTGTTCATACTAGGGATGGACAACATTAGTAAATAGGTTGGAGGGGACAGATCGACAAAGTTACTGTATGCAGATGATGTGGCATTACAAGCAGACTCTGAGCTAGAACTTCAGCAAAGGATAGGGGAAATCAAAAGAAGTTAAAAATTGAAATAGAAGGGAAAATAGTGGAATAGGTTAACAGCTTCAAGTATCTGGGAGAGGTGGTTAAAGAGAAGGGAAGTCTGAATGAGAAAGTCATTGCTATAATCAGAAGTGCTGCAGCTAACTGGCACAAAGTGCCAAGGGTCATGCATGACAGAAGAATGCCAAATTGGCTAACAAGATGTAGAAAACAAAGGTTTGACCTGTGAACTCTGTGGCATGGAAACCAGGCAGTGAAGGAAGTGCAGTTGAGGAAGCTTGAAGTAATGGAGATAATGTGCCTGAGATGGGTAGTAGTATGTATGCTGTAGAGCAGATGAAGAAACTGTGACATCAAAGCAGAAGTTGAAGTAATGCCAATTGCAAAGAACATCAAGGAGAACAACTTACTATGTTTTGGTCACATGCAGGAAAACAGGAAATGATTTGGTGAAGATTTAGTATGGACAAGATGAAAGCAAGGAGCTCCAGTCAACAGATCGATAGATTGCATAAGAGAACACCTGTAACATTCAGGCAAGACTTTCAAAGGGGTAGGAGAGTGGCTATGAATAAAAAGAGGTGGTGGCAGTTGCCGTGGCACCTTGATCTTATGTACAAATTGAGAAAAAGTGAATTAATGATGATGAAGAATAATTGACTAGTTGATAAACAATAACATAACTTACTAAACCAAACACAGCTCCAGGGAAAAGCCAATAAATATCCAATCAGTACCAAGTGGTAAAATATAAAATACGCCTGAGTGTAAAAGTCCTTCATAACATAACTTACTTACAAACCTTGGACCCAAGCCAGTTTTGATTTGCAAAAAGTTGGTTACGCTTAGTAAATCAAGTTAGTTTCTTCAAAAGGGTAACTTGTGAAGACTAAATCAAGTCAAATTCTTCAAATGGGTAACTGAAGCTCTGGATGAGGGCAAGACAGCCCATATTGCTCATTTTGACCTCACCAGTGCCTTTGACACTATTTCATTTGGTGGTATCAGTGACAGACTGTTCAACCTAAAATAAACCCATGTGCAGACTACTGGTAAAGTGGGCTGTACCTCCTTCAGCCAGAGCAGTGTTAGCTTTGGAGGTTCCACAGGTTTCTCTCTTAGATACCCTACTTTTCAGCAACTACCTCCTAGATGGGAAGGTAGATATCAAGGAACTGTGGCAATCTAATGTTGATGATTGAAAACTGGATGCAGCTGTCAAATCCCATTCATCATCATCATCATCATCATCAACCCCTTTCTTCCCATTTTCTACATGGGGGGGTCAGGGTGTTGTATTAACTGTCACCATCTTTCTTGTTTCAATGCCACACTCATGCCTTCTTCGACACTCAGACTTGACTGTCGCAGATCGTCTCTCACACAATCCATCCACTTCTTTGCTGTATGCCCTCCTTTCCTCTTACTTTCTTCCTGTGTGTCCCAAATCTTCTTCACCAGATTGTCTTCTGCTTTTCTGCACATGTGCCTAAACCACTGCAATCTGTTCTCTTTGATCTTTTCTGTAATTGGAGCTACTTTGGCTTCTGCTCTCTGTCCTCATTTCTTTATCTATCCCACAGTGTGCATCCTACCACCCTTCTCAGGCACTTCATTTCCATCACCTCTAGCTTTCACCTGCTCTGCCTTTACTTCCCAGATTTCTATACCTTACATTAGTACTGGTCACTCCACTGTTTTGTACACCGTACTTTTCAGCTACTTTAGCATTCTTCTGTCATACACTACACCTGACCCTCTATGCCAGTTGCCTGCCTCTGCAGCTCCTCTGATTCTAGCTTTTACCTCTTCATTCAGACTTCCCTTCTCCTCAACCACTACTACCAGATATTTGAAGCTGTTAATCTGCTCCACTGTCTTCCCTTCTATCTCAGTTCTTAGCTTCTTCTGATTTCCGCTATTTGCTGCCATTCCCACTGTCTTATCTGTACTTAGTTTCATCCCATTTGCCTTCAGTTTTTCATTCCATTCCCCTGTCCTTTGCTGAAGTTTTTGTTCAGAGTCTGCCTGTAATTCCATGTCATCTGCATACAGTAACTTTGTTGATCTGTCTCCTCTGACCTGTTTGTAATGTAGTCCATCACCAGTATGAACAGCAGTGGGTTCCGAGACGAACCTTGGTGCACACCCACACCCATTGGGAACCCTTCTGTGAGACTGAACACTGTTGGTACTTGAGTCATTTGGTCCTTGTACATAACCTGTGCTAATTTTACTAATGTTTCTGAGACTTCAAACCACTTCAGCACTGCCCACATCAGCTTTCTTGGAATCTTGTCATATGCTTTCTCCAAGTCTAGGAATGCCCAGTTTGACTCTTTCCACATCTCTAACTTCTCCTCAACTATTTGTCTCACTGCAAACACTGGGTCAGTTGTGCTGCATCCTGATCTGAATCTAAACTGTTCATCTCTCATCTTACATTCTACTACTCTATGTATAATTTTGTTGAATCAATATTATTACAGTCTGTTCAGGTGAATTTAAGTCCCCAGCCACTATTATTCTTCCCTCCTGTCTTTCTTGCAAGAAATGTATGAATTCCTGTACGTCATCAACACATGACTTTGGGGGTCTATACACTCTAACAATTGTTATATCTTGCAGTACTGTCTTTATTGTCAGAGTTACACAATCTACAGTGTTGGTGTTATCATTGGACACGTAATAATCAATGGTCTCATAACAATCTTTAATATCTATCGTAACACCTCCTCCTGATTTGTTATTAGAATGTCTGCTACAGCAAAAACATTTATACCCTGACAGAACTGGTTTCCATTCATTGTTCTTTAACCATGTTTCACAAACAACTACAATATCAATCTTATGGGAACGTAGTACATTTTCCATTAAAAAAAAAATATTAATGATCCTAGCATTAGCAACCATCAAAGATGCATCAAATGTTGCTATTCGTGAACTGTCAAATTTTCTGCCTGGCAAAAATCTGGCCTTATATTTGTGACATATTCTGCAAAATATCTGCTGCAAAAATTCTCTTCACTGATCTTCACAAGTGCCCGCCATCCTGTCTAAACACACGTGCCCAAAATTAGGCTCAGATGCTCTATGCATCACTGTTTTTTTAAAACGGACATTTTTTTCATGGAGGCTTCTACGAAAAAAAATCTTTTCTTTCACTGTGACCTGACTCTTCTTTCTATATGTGATCTTTGAAAAATACAACCTAACACCTGCACAATCTATGCCATCTAAAAGGGTTGTAATGTTCCTACTGACAGTCAGAGAGTCCTTGTGTATGAGATCATTTGTACCAACATTAAATTAAAAAATTAAAAAATCTTTAATTATGTTAGGAACCTGGGTGGAAATTCCCATATATTCTCAGAATTAGTCCAAAATGACAAAAAATATACCAAACCCACAGACATTGCCAACATCCTAGCTGACAGGTTCAGTGCAAACTCCCCCCCCCCTCCCCACCAAAAGGGCAAATATCTATCCCAGCAGAGTGCTGCCCCCCTGACATCTCAGATGCTCAGGTAAGAGCCGCCCTCTCCAAAGCAAAAAACACAGCATCAATGGGACCAGACGGTGTCCTGGGCTGCATACTACATGAACTCCAAGAAGAGCTAAACCCAAACATAAAACTACTGTTCAATCTTAGCCTTACTACAGGATATGTACCCAAAGAGTGGCGTACAGCAACAGTGGACTCTCTCCACAAAGGTGGTGCCTCAACGGATCCTGGAAACTATCGCCCCATAAGCCTGACTAGCTTGGTCTGCAAAGCTATGGAAAGGATCATCATGGACCTCATAAATAAAGATATTGGGGACCTACAGACACTGGATCCTACCCAGTTCGGCTTTGTTAAGGGCAGATCCTGCCTCTTAAACCTGGAAGATTTCTTTGAAACAGTCACCAAGGCTATTGACGAGGGGAAGGTGGTCCACACAGCCTACCTGGACCTCGGAAAAGCCTTTGATACAATACCCCACTCGGGCATTATAGATAAGCTCACCAGCTTAAATATAAACCCCTATGTCACTAGATGGGTTGCAAACTGGCTCAAGGACAGAACCCATATGGTTAGAATTGCTGGAGCCATGTCAGACTCCAAACCAGTTACAAGTGGCATCCCACAAGGCTCAGCCCTGGGACCTCTCTTGTTCGGTATATATTTCTCGGAGGTACAGGCCAACACGGAAAGACTGTGGCTGACCAAGTTCGCAGATGACTGCAAACTTGGCGCCATAATTGACTCTCCAGCTGACACAAGCATCCTTCAAAAGGGCCTCATAGAAACAGACAGCTGGTGCCAGAGCCATGGCCTCAAGCTAAACGCCAAAAAGTGTATAGTCATCCCCTTTGGCAAAAACAAAGTGCCCACAAATTACCACATAGGTGGTAATCCATTAAGTACAGAAGAAGTAATTAGGGACCTGGGGACCCAAGATGATCGCAATCTCTCATTTGACAACCACATGGCCAAAGTGTTTAGAAAAACATTTTATACAGCCCACCTAATCATGAAGGGATTCACATCTAGATCAGGGGAGGTCATCGTGCCTCTTTACTCATCCCTCATCAGGCCCATAATTGAGTACAATGCCCCTTTTAGGATGTACCTTACCAGACACCTGCAGCAACTAGAAAGACCCCAAAATTACCTCACCAGGAGGATCAAAGGGCTCAAACAGATGCCATATGCTGCCCAGTTAAAAAAACTCCAGCTCTACTCAGTGGCATACCGCCTGCTCAGAGGCGATCTGTGCCTGATGTATAAAGCCATGTCCAACCCAGAATTAATGGACATGTTGCACCTCAGAAAATCCAAATCCCATCGAGCTACACGCTCAAGAGACTTGAATCTCAGCACTGAAATAAACAGGACATGCTGGAGGGACAGATTCATAACCCAGAGGCTCTCTTCACTCTGGAATAAAATCCCAGTCCAGGTTAGGCAGAGTACCTCATTGACTCTCTTCAAGAGGAATCTCGATGAGTGGATGGGAGATCGTAGGTTTACCCCGGGTATCACTTCTGTGTCACTGTTAGACAGAGGCACAGTATACTAACCTCGAAAAAGGGCATAGCAAAATTAATTTAAAATGGGTGGAGAAAGCCAAACACACTCTGGCTAGGCTTATAAATGCCCTAGGGCAGATAGCCTAGTATGAACCTATGAACCTATGAAAAGGATAATCAAAATCAGTTACTACAGAATTCACAGAGATTTTAAATCCAATTTTATGAGAAAAATCACGCAAACAATTAACAACTAAATATCAAATAAAGTAGAATGAACTGCTAGCCTATTATTTACCTATGCACCTATTTATGTGTGGTACTGTATTCCATTGTATGTTTACATTTCTCCGCCACCCCTACTCGTCACTCACCACCTTTGCCATTATCCTTTCTCTTGAATTAAATTTTGAGGGGATTGTTTCATTGCTTCCCTCCATTTTATAGAAAAAACTACAATCTACTCTGCTACAGGCACCATGAAGGCTCAGTGTCTCTGCAACCTAATACCACTCTTAAGTATTCAACTGCGGTACCACCTTTAACATTCTTGTAGGAAAAGCGCAGTCCGGGTCTGAACTGTCTGCAAACAGCTACAGTTAACTTTGAACCTAACACCACTCTTAAGTATTCAACTGCGGTACCACCTTTAACATTCTTGTAGGAAAAGCGCAGTCCGGGTCTGAATTGTCTGCAAACAGCTACAGTTAACTTTGAACCTAACACCACTCTTAAGTATTCAACTGCGGTACCACCTTTAACATTCTTGTAGGAAAAGCGCAGTCCGGGTCTGAACTGTCTGTAAACAGCTACAGTTAACTTTCAGTATGTGTCTACCTGTTTGAGCCAATATTCATTTTCCTCTGGATAGCACTCTGCTTAGGCTTGTAAGCAGCCCCCCCACCACACACACACACACACACACACACACACACACACACACACACACACACACACACACAGACACATCTTCCACTTTCTCTTATTCCCTTCTGTTAGCAAATAGTATCCATAACTGATCAATACTGTGTGTTTGTTAATTTAAACTATGAACACAGTGGCCTACTGATACAAGGTTATCCTGTTTTTCCACCTGAGAAATTAAGAAATTACTTACAGTTTCAGAGCAGTCCTTGGTCAATTGTGATTGTTTCTTAACACATACTTGTCTTTGCTTTGGCTCATTAGCAGCAGTACAAAGAACTGCCTGCTCACACCCTTGTTTTCCCCTCCCCCTTCCCTGTTTATTACCTTAAGACAATTCCAAAGTTAATAAATATTACCTGTGGCAGGCACCATTTTTAAAACTACAATCCACTCTGACATTCCCATGAAGGCTCAGTGTCTCTCCAGTAAGTGTTTTACAACTGTAAATGCCTATTTATGTTGAATTGTATTAGACATTTTACAACTGTATATGTTTATGTTGAATTGTGTTAGACATATAATATGATTTATGCTTTATTATTGGATGTTACTATGGCATGCTAGCATTTGTATGCACCAAGTTGTTTTTAGTATAATAGTATTGTATGGTCTATTTGCATAGCTGCACCTTGTTCACTACTGTTATTCATGTAATTGTGTTGTGTGTAGACAGCTCATACTAGTGTCTAAATTATTTCTATATATTTGTGCTGTTACTGGTGGATAGAATCACATTAGAGAAGCACGACAGATTGCTGCTCGCTATATTTTTATCTGTGATTGCATAACTGTCTGGGGTTTTTTTTCTAATGTTCTTCCAATTGGCTCAGTATCTGCATATACAAAGTAGTTGGTTCAGGACATTGTCCTGCATGCGGTAGCTATTTGCTCAGTGTGTTTTTTATAATCTTTATAATATATATATTTACCATCTCAAAAGTGCTTACTCCTCTCTGTACTCTTCTTTTCTAGACCTAACACCACTCTTAAGTATTCAACTGCGGTACCACCTTTAACATTGTTGTAAGAAAAGCGCAGTCCGGGTCTGAACTGTCTGCAAACAGCTACAGTTAACTTTGAGTATGTGTCTACCTGTTTGAGCCAATATTCATTTCCCCCTGGAGAGCACTCTGCTTTGGCTTGTAAGCAGCCCCCCCACCCCACCACACACACACACACACACACACACACACACACACACACACACACACACACACACACACACACACACACACACACACACATCTTCCACTTTCCCTTATTCCCTTCTGTTAGCAAATAGTATCCATAACTGATCAATACTGTGTGTTTGTTAATTTAAACTATGACCACAGTAACCTACTGATACAAGGTTATCCTGTTTTTCCACCTGAGAAATTAAGAAATGACTTACAGTTTCAGAGCAGTCCTTGGTCAATTATGATTGTTTCTTAACACATACTTGTCTTTGCTTTGCGATTGTTGCCAGCCCCCTCATACGAGCAACTAACAGGGTCTCTAGCCGCTTCGCTCTCCACCCTGCCCCTATTCCCTCCCACCCCCAGTGGTCCCACCTTTATTGCACTCAAACCCCTCCCATCTTTCCAATAGCCAACCACAGTGCTAACCCAACACTACCTCCTCCATCTTCCCTTTACTATCACACCTCCTCAACTAACATGTACAAGCATACCTTTCCTATGCTCACTGCATGCACTCTCCTTGCATATCTTACATCCTAGCAAAGCTCCATCATTCCCCCACTCAACCACTACCACTGTACTACTACTCACACCACCACTCATGTCTCACCCACACTCAGCTCCCCTCCCACTAGCTCAAGAACCATCCCTATGCACCCCCCACATATTCTACCAACTATATTACTCAAACATAAAGCATCCCTACAACTTAACATAGTAACCCTCCCACCATACCTATTACCCACAGAGCACAATCATAAAGTTTCCCTTATAAACAAACACATTCAAAAACTGAGAAAACTAATAATCTCATGCATATCAAAACTAGCCCTAAGAGGAGACATCCACCCCAACCCTGGCCCTACCATCTCCAACCCCAATCCTCATAATCAGATTAGAAACCACAACTTCTCCCATATTACAGCCAATAGAAACCCAAATGACTTCCTTCTACTAAGCCTAAATATTAGAAGTATATCCAACAAAGTCCATGAATTCCATGCCATCATAGACTTGTACTCCCCAGATATAGTCATCCTGACAGAAACCTGGCTAAAACCTCACATTACCAGTGGGCAAATACTCCCTACAGGTTACGGCATACTAAGAGTAGACCGGCTAAACAAAAAAGGAGGTGGTGTAGCTATAATATTTAAACAGTATCTAAACATCCAGATCTTAAAATCATCAGCTCCACAAATAGGCAATGAAGAAATAATATATACCAACCTCAAAATTAACCAAAACAAAACCATCAACATAATTGGATGCTACTTCCCACCTGGCCAAAACATCCCTCCACTAGAAAACCTCCTCAGCTGGTCTACCCACCATCTCCCCCAGGAAACTGTCATCTTAGGTGATTTCAATATTGACTGGCAATCCTGTTCTGGCAACAATCCAACCCATCATGTACACCTTCATGGCTTCACCCAACTAGTCCAGTCACCAACCAGCATAAATAAAAACTCCAGCAAGCACACTACCCTGGATTGGATACTAGTCAGTAAGAGCCCCCAGTCATATATAACAGGCTGCTTATCAGATAGCCTCAGTGATCACTCCCCAACATTACTACTCAAAAAATACCTATACCAAGCTAAACCTGTCATCTACCATCAAATACATAAAAAACTAAACTTTAACCCACTTACATTCATCTCATCCCTCAAAGAATGTCACTGGCATCCTCTAAAGTACCTCAGTCTAGATGACGCAGTTGAATCTTTTAATACTACCTTCCTGAACATCCTTAATTACCATGCCCCCATAAGATTTTCCAGAACCAAAGCACAACCCTCACCATGGCTACAGAAAACCACTAAGTCAGAAATGAAAAACAGGAATAAAGCCTGGGAGCACTGGCGCAAAACCAAAACCCCCTCAGCCAGACAGAAATTCCTAGAACTACGCAATAGAGTCAAAAAGCTAATAAAACAGGACAAATTCCAATACTACCAGTCTGACCTAGACTCCTCCCAACACAGCCCCAAACAATTCTGGTCCTCCATAAACTCCATCCTCCACCAGGTAAAGTCAGTACCCCTCCTCCTAACATCCCTCACTCCTCCGAAAATATTGCTACCTCATTCAACACACACTTCACCCAAACCATACTATCACTAGCTAAACAACACAACCCCCCTCCCCTCTAACCCACACCTTCAACAAGTAATCTCCCCACTGCCTTCTCTTTTTCTCCTGTACCTACCTCCAACATAAAAAAACTCTTAACTAAACTTAAACCCACCAAATTAGCAGCAGACAACCTCCCAAGTGAATACCTACAAATCGCAGCTGATGCTCTGGCCTACCCAGTATCCATCTTGATTAACCGATCTCTGTCAGAAAGTTACGTTCCCACACTGTGGAAAGTATCACATATAATTCCCCTCGACAAAGGCGGACCCTCCGCAGAACTAACCAATTACCGCCCCATAGCTATTCTCTCTCCACTCTCCAAAATACTAGAGAGATGCATACACTCTCAGGTCTCAGACTACCTACTTACTAATAACCTCCTTTCCAGTACTCAGCATGGTTTCTGACCAAACCATAGCACCACCACTGCCTTACTCTCCTTTACTAACACTATCCTTCAGCATAAAAACAATGGCTATCTCTCCTCTGCTACTTTCCTAGACCTATCTAAAGCATTTGACATGGTCCCACACAAACAACTTATCTCTGTCCTCAATAACCTATCCTTCTCACAATCAGTCACCAACTGGTTTCAGAGTTACCTATATGACCGCCAACAATCCGTTGTATGGCAGAATGACATATCTCCCCAACTACCTGTCTCCATAGGGGTTCCCCAAGGATCCATCCTTGGATCCCTACTCTTCTCTGTTTACACCAATAATCTAGCCTCTGCCACCAAACATGGCACACTCATACAATATGCAGATGAATTGACCATCATCTGCTCAGCCCAGTCCCTACCCAAACTGCAAAAAGTCACACAGGAAGCCTTTTCCTCTGTTAAAACATGGTTATCCAATGCCCAATTAATACTCAACCCAAACAAAACTAAACTACTCATCTTCCAACCCACCAAACATACTCAAAACAACTCTCATTTTAACATCACAGCAAAAGACAACACCACTATATACCCAACTGAGCACACCAAATTGCTAGGAGTGGAAATAGACAATAAACTAAAATTTGACATTCACATATCCATGACCATAAAAAAAGTCCACAAAACTAGGAGCGTTATACAGAAATAAGCATCTTCTCACCAAAGCAGCAAAGATTTCAATAGCAAATTCCCACCTTATCTCCACCCTACTTTATGGTTCTCCAATATATACCAACCTAAGGCAATGTGATCTAAACAAGCTAGAAACCTGCTACAACAAAATTGCCTAATTCGCCACAGGGGCATCCTACCATAGTCACCACTGTCTCTCACTTGCTGAACTGGGCTGGCTTGAACTCCCTCACCTCCTTCAGTGGCATCAACTCTCACTCACCCAAAAACTAGTAAACCATCCACTAAATGTCCCATCCCTCCAGAATCTACTCCAACCCTATTGCACCACCAGACCACTAAGATCCAGCAACAAAAATCACTTGCAGATCACTAAAGCCAATAACTCTGCTGGTGAAGCACTATTCTCCTGCATCATAGCCAAATTATGGAACTCACTCCCACCCACAATTACCTCCGTACCATCATGCACCCACTTCAAAACTTTACTAAATGCGCACCTAAAAACATGCTGGCTATGCCCTTGCAACTTCCACTCTATATCATCCACCCCATCCAACCACTACCTTTCTCTCCACTCCACTAACTACAGTGATTATAGCAAGTTCAGATGCTCATAAGCCTAGTACTTATTATACAGCAGGAACTTCTCATTGTAACATTTGTTAATGTCTGTTATGTACTTCACAGATAAAGATTCTAGTTGTCTACTGATGTACTATGTTCTTCATCTGTAAATATGTTGTAAGTAATTGCTATGTTAAATTGTTAATCGCTATGTAATCCAATGTAACTACTGTCTGTTTATTTTACTATGCAGCTTTTCTCCCCGGGCCTCCGCTGAAAATGGACCTACGTCCAGTCGGACACTCCCGGTTAACAAATTTAAATAAATAAATATTTCCTTTTTTATACTCCAGTGCCTGTGGTATCACCACACACAATCAGCCCACACTAACCAACATCATCTACATTATCGATATCCTAGCTTGTCAGTGCTGCCTCTCCAAAAACAGCATCTGCAGAGCAAACAGATAGGCCCTCTAGATCCAACCCTTGGTTGAGTCTCACTGGTTAGGGTCACTGTTATTCCCACTGGTGGCTCTGCCATGGGTGAGGACCCCTTCATCAGGCACAGCCAGACTGCAAAGATGGCATACTAGCTGGTGGATGGGTGCCGTGATGCCTGCTTCAGCCATCTGGAAAGACTTTTCCTACAGCTTACAGAGTTACATCCCTGACTGCCACTGGCTTTACCATCAGAGCCAGGATCCAGTGATGAGGGTGCATAAGGTGGTGTCTAGACTGCCACTGCATCCGACAAGGATAGGGACAGGGTAGAATTGGTGTTCATTCCCAACCTATCCTCCATCTTGTTGTTTCTCTCCCTTTTGTGTATATGCCCTCCCTTGTTTGTTGTCTAAACCCCCATCACCATTATCTTCCCTCTGTCTGATGTCTCCTAATCTACGGTGCTCCCCCAACTTAGTGTGACAGCCTCACAGTCAGCCTTTTTCTGCTGCTTATATTTGTGTGTGTGTGTGTGTGTGTGTGTGTGTGTGTGTGTGTGTGTGTGTGTGTGTGTGTGTGTGTGTGTGTGTGTGTGTGTGTCTGCCTACCTACTACCTACCCTAACCCTCTTCCCATTCCTTCTACCTTTTGTTAGTTTCTTCCCCACTGTACCTTTGTGCTATATAGACAATGGGCATCTGTCACAAAAAATAAATATTACTCTAGCTTTCCCTCCCCCATCCTGTTCATTTTTGAGCAGTGCTTCCCTCTGCTTATTTTTCCTTTACATAATTGTCATATACTCCCATTTCTATCCTATATTCTATAGTAAAAATAGCTTTTATCAGTGCAGTAAACCATTTAAGATCGATCACTTCCTTTTCCCTCTTGATGCTTCCGTGTGCATGTAAAGGCGGTGAGCATCATCAGTGCTCATACATGCACCATATTTGTTTATTGTTGAATTAATTATCTGCCAATGGGGCATAAGTGCCCTGCTCATAGGGCTTGCTTTGGCCAAGAGTGAGTTTCTTAATTAGCTGCTATGTTCACACTGCTATTTTACTATGTTAATCATTAATTAGCTTAGGGTCACATCCTGTCCAATAATGAATCAGCAGCTGATCCAGTGCAATTGCAGCTGCTGTGATTCTGAATCCCATGAACAGCCTCTACTCCAAACATCTGCTCCCTATCCCTGCCCCAGATAGTGGTGAACAAGCTCTACCTTATCATTTCTCTTTCTTTAAATTAGTGGCATTTTCCTGATAAAAATGTTGATATACAATATGATTTACATTAACATGCAATTTTTTAAGGCAGCAGTTTTTAACTGTACTATCTGGCTCTCTCTTTGCTTACAGTAACAAGTACTTTTCTGTCATATAAACGTGAATTTGAGGGGTAACAGAGGGCATTTCTGAACAAAAGTAGGTGGGGTTCCTGCAGGACTTTCCATAGTCATCTGTATGCTTTCACTTTCCACTAGGTCTTCTCACTGTGGGCAAACATGTCATCCTTTTTGTTCTTCAAAAATGTTTTCGTCTTTTTTAAGAATATAATGTTCTAGTGTTTTTAATTTTTCTGCACATGTTCATTCACAATAATCATGCCTTATGCATGCTGCAAGATTTGGCTGTATATCTTTTAATCTCTTTGAATTCTCTGTATGACTTGCATTATTTTGGGAGGGAGAGAACTTGAGCACATTTAGATTTGGCTTGGTATTTGACTCTGCTGACTTGCTGTTTTGTTATTCTATAGATCTCTCCAAGAGATATGGCTAATGTGCCTTGCTGAGCTACATAGTCCTTAAAGGCCTGAACACAATCAAGACAACCAGAGACCTAATAGTGATCTGGGCATTAAACAAGCTGACTCGGAAGGATGAGGAATACACTGTTACTGCACACATGTGGGAACACGTCTACAGGATGCGTGTTCTATTAATGCCCCCTAGTGAACACTGTTGGGCCTACTGGCAGTGCCTGCTTCTTAGTGGGGGACAGAGTAATTTGTGGGCTTATGTCAATCACAGAATACAGTGGCACTGCTCACTTGCAGGAACACGTGTCTAGGCAGTGCACATTCTGTTAATGCAAAAGGCGAAAGATTTATGCGTTCTGAAGGGAAACATTAGTACATTTACATTTACGGTCCACAAGATCATATTAATGACAGCCTATTCCAAACCTTTGCGAATAACTTATAATTCCCTCAGATTACTGAATCCCAATCTAATAATCTCAAAAGCCCACTAACAGAAGAGGAAGTAAGTAAGGTTATTGATAAATTAAAACCTGGGAAAGCTCCTGGTCCTGATGGGTATGTAGCAGAATTTTATAAACATTTTAAGCAACAAATAACACCAATACTTCTAAAACTATACAACTATATAATAAAAGTTGGGATATCAGACCTTTATCTGAACAACTCCAAAACCGTACTTATCCCAAAACCGAATACAGATCCTACAAATCCGAACAACTATAGACCTATAGCTCTGATAAATTTGGATATCAAGATATTTTCAACAATTTTAGCACAAAGAATAAAGAAAGTAGCCCCAGTCATAATAGCACCTGAACAGCTAGGCTTTATGAGTCAGAGACAAGTAAAGGACAACATATTAACCATCGATGCCCTAAACCACGTATGTGCCAAGGACAAATCCTCTAAATACACATTATCAGGAGATGCAACAAAAGCCTTTGACAGAGTCAATCAAAAATTCCTCCTCATTGTACTCTTATCAATTTGGACTCCCAAATGAATACATAAAAATGATTAAAACATTATATACTAAAGCAACTACAACTCTTTACATTAATAAGAAAACTTCTAAACCAATACAAATAGTAAATGGAACCAGACAGGGATGCCCACTCTCACCAAACCTGTTTAATTTTTACATAGAAGCATTACTACTGCAAATTACCCAGAGAACATACCATCGTCTTATTTATGTATCAAACACTCAAGTAAACTACACAGCTTTTGCAGATGACCTCAATATTTACTTTCAATACCCCAATAATGATTTAAATAAAATCCGATTGTCCATAGATAAGTTTCCCATGGGATCCAGGTATGAAATTAATCCTAAGAAGCCAATCATTTATCCAATTAACCCACTGGGACATAAGGAATTTTACTTTCCAGAGACTAATCTTAAAGTGCAATATACCTTGAAGTATTTAGGTATAAATTTTAGCCATACACAAGCAGATATGTTCAATGATAATAATAATATAGATAAAACATGTTCAAATATAGTTGGTAATATTAGTATGTGGGAAAAGCTTAAACGATCTACCTTATCAAAAGCTTCAGTTATGAAAATGAACACATTGCCTAAGATTTTATACCATCTGAATGCCATTTTCATGAAAAGTCCAGTTACCTTCTTCAACAAGATAAAAGTTTGACTGGCAAAGTTCATATGGTACCCAAAAAGTACAACAATTAGCTATAATAAGCTAATACCCACAAAAGAAAAAGGAGGCCTAGGCCTTCCTGATTTTCAATTGTACTATGAAATTATTAATGAAAGTCACATCATGCAGATAGCAAATCATGACCCAATAGGAAATGAATAGTACCCATTTATGGATTAAATTATTTCACCGGGATATTATAACTTATAAATTTAATCCACAAACGATTCCCTTCTTAAAACAAGAAACTCTTAAGACAATAAAAATTCACCCAATCTTAATAAACAACTGTGAAATTTTCAAGAAGCTACTGATATCAATAAATTTAAAAGACACAGTTATGCTTTTGCAACCAATACATAACAACCCAGATATAAAACTAGCAAACATTATGGTAAATCTAGATAAATACCCTTTCAAAAAATTATGCAGTATGGGATTTTTACCAATTAAAAAAACCTTCCAATGGAAAATATCACAAAACTACTTAAAGCTCACAATAAATATAACCTGATAATTAAACAAATCTTATACCTAGTAAGTACCATAACAAAATATATCAATGTAGTTGAGCAAGATGTCAAGTTAGCACAACAAGTTCTAAAATTGCTCTTAAGTAAAAAGAAAATTATATCAAATACATATAAATTAATAGCAAATATTAAATATCAAAGTAGTATTCTCTTTTCAAAGTTTTGGGAAAGAAAAGATAACACCATAACAGACAATGAAAAGGAATTAGCTATTAGAAATACTACGAAATTGACACCATACAAAAAGTTAATATACACACAGATCATGATCTTCAACAATGCATACCATACACCTGTCCACCTTAACAAATTCAACCCATCCAAGTCACCCTATTGCTCCTTCTGTCCTAACAAAGAGACAGATATCCTCAACATCTTTTGGAGCTGCAAAACAGTCTATAAACTATTCCTACCTCACATTCCTTATAGTAATAAAGGAAGTACTCTTGGGTAGTGTCATCCCCACCCATCGTCATGGTAAAAAAGGACAGTTTTTGTCAAGGGTAATCCCCTCTTTTGTGACCCATTCCCAAAACAAATGAAAATCACAGAGCTCATGTCTAGATTAGCATTCCTCCCACCAACACAGACTGGAAGCTGTGTCAGTGCTCACTTCTTGGATTTTCCCCACTTTCTGTTATTTGCAATGTTCTTCTTAAATGCTTATTGTACAGCAGAGAATTCTGTCCATACTATGTGCAATCATATTGGTACACCAGAGCTTAATGTAATATGCTAGAGGAAGCCACAGCCTAGCTTTGTAAGCAGCTCATTTAAATACCATTAGCATTCTGCAAGGTTTGCAGGCCATATGAATGTCATGCTCTGTATGCATCTATGGGGCTGTGAGAGGCAGTGCAATGAGGTAAGGAGCAGGCACTAGAGACATCCATGGGTGCAGGGCTCTGTGTCAAGATATAATCTGAGTAGTTAAAAGGACACTATATCCTATAGAAGTCTAGAGTATGTGACAACTGCAAACAGAGAAAAGTGATGCAAGTCATACTGCTGTGGCGTATACCTGAGCCCAAGTCTGCACCTTCAGTTTTATTATAAGTCAGATGTAGGGCATATCATTGTACAGCAATGTGCGTGTTAGCATTCTGCTATGCCATGCCCTTTAGCGCAATGCAATAAAGCATAAGTTTGTCTTACTTCACTACATCATGTATGACTGAAGTGGAAACACCATGCTAGCTGATACCTAGCACATTAAAATGCAATGTGCTTGCTATATCATGTACTCTTTTTTCATGCATATTAGTCACTAAAGCAAATAATCATGACTCTTTTTATAAACAAACAGATTATATTAGAATAATGTGTCACACTATGAGATGTAATATGTGGTTTTCATGATGCTACCTTGCATACCAATAAAATACAGGAGGCAGACAGAAATCAATCAAAGTCTAAACTAAAGTTATATTCCAAATGGAAACATCATCAGAGTCTAAAATGCCAAAACCTGCAACCACAGCCTGCTTCCTAACTAGCTTGCAAAAGATGGGATTAATATACCATGTAAAGAATACCTTTAAGTAGCTCTATGATGTAGACAGATAAATGCCTGACTATTATCCAGATGTCCTAAGTTCCCATACCATGTCAAGCACTAGAGGAGCCAAATAAAAGAAGGAAAACAATGATGAGACAGAGCTTTCTCATCTCTAATGGGGGTTGACAGAGCTTGAAAGGCAGACTCAGTGTGTATGCTCCACTCCTGATCTGTGGTTGAGACTGGAGATTTAGTGGTTTTATAACACTTCAGATCATGCTAGAAAGCAAGATAATTAACTTTATTATCAAAAACAAAATTATGTGTATTGCTGCCATGCACTGATTAGTGAGGGCAATAATTTACACTCTTGGCTAATGAACAAAGACCTTGGAGTTTACATGCAGAAGTACCAGGTTGTCTGTATGATCAACTGTACTCATAATATGCAAATAAAATATAAAAATTGTACCCATGAAGTAAATAAACAAATAAGGGACCTTGGGGTCTAGATTACCACTAACTTGAGCTTCAAAGTAAATATGATATTAGTACATAGTGAAGCAATATGAACGTTCAGCTTAATATTTAAAACCTTTGCCTTCAGGGACCCTACTTTTCTTATCATATTTTATAGTAACATTATAAACCTATATTACAGTAGAAGTCATACATCTGCTGCTACAAGAAAACTGACTTATAGCAACTGGAGCTGGTACAAAGGAAATTTGCAAAATGGATTTTTGCTTATAGAGAAACAGATTATATTTGCATTAATGTTAAAAACTGTTAAGCATATGCCATGGTTATGTAAGAGGAAGGTTATGTCTGGCATATAGTCTTCAGCTATGAGATATGAAGAAGAACCCTGAGATTAGAACAATATACTTGCTTGAAAACCACTAGAAATAATGGATTCCTTTTTGACATTCCTCTGTGTTGAATGTATATGAGCAAAAGATTTAGATCACAATTTATTAAATCTCTTTCAAACCATTGTCCACTTAACATTAAGAAGTCACCAACATTAACTGTCTTTAGAAAGAAATTAGATTTCTGGGACAGTGTAGGAGTATATGATTTAAGAGTGTTGCAGTCTATGTTTCACAATGGCCTTTTGGACTGAGCACAGGGAGCCAATATACTAACGAAACCTGTGAAATCATTTTAAAGTTACTTTATAAAGATCATTAAATGCAAAGCAAGAAGTTCAGCTCAGTTCAGGTAGAAGCCGTAAAAGAACACCAGTTAGGCTGATATGCTGTATTTTGTTTAATTATAGTCATTTTAAAATGTTATGTGTCATGTCCCCACAATCACAAACCTTAAAGCAAAACTGTTTCCCACTTCTGGGGAAATGTTGAATTATTTGCTAATGCTTCAAAAAGTACTTGAGAAAGAAGACATGATTTTTATCAAGAATAATATGGTGTATGTTGCTCCTCCTTGATATGTGTTTTCTTGATTTGTGTAAAATAGGCTTCTGTTGTGTTACCAATTTTGACAATAATTTTGAAAACAAAGAAGGAAATTTTATTAAGGCCAATATGCTTTATCTTATTTTCCAATAATCATTTATGGAAACTCATCCTAAAATACTAATATACCATTAAAGTTCCAGTTCAAACCAATATTTAGCATTTTGGCACAATTGTTTATTTTGTTCTGTAGCATGGGTAATACATACTGTAATGACTATTCATGTTATAATGTTTTCCAATTTCATCATGTTTCCAGTGGACATTACTGTGCAACAGCAAAATGGCAGTTCAAAGTAGAGACTCGTGCACAGGTGTCACTTTTTCAGTGCTGAGTGCATTGATTCTGTGCTTTCATGTTAAAAAAAAGCATGTCCTTGCAAAGGGAAAGTGTGTTTAGGCGTACATAACTTCCTGGTTATTATTTTTACTATGTATTAATTTAATGTCTGTTGTTAAAAATAAACCTGACTCTTGTGTACTTATATTCTGGAATATATTGCATTTCTGATAAGGGATTTTTAAAAGAAGTGGGCGGCTTCTTTGCAAAGTTTGATGTCAATAACTTAAGTCATGGTGGGCTCAGCACAGGGGAGTGCAGCGTGATATTAATTATATAGCATACCTTTGAAATTGTCTAGTCTGTATGTGTGTGTATGCGCAAAACTGTATATGTGTTTTAGAAAAGAAAGGATATACAATGACCTCAGTGTATTCACTACACAATTACGTGTAAATCCTTATTGAGTAATTTCACTGTCCTAGCTAGCATAAGGAGAATAAGTGTATATGGTTGAGTCCCAGCATTAATTATTCTTCATAGCACATTTCTTTATTTGTTTGTCTTTTGTTTGTTTTCTTATTTAATTTATTTGTTAACTGAGTAGATAGGTTGCTCCAAGAGTCCTCTTAAACTATGATGCAGATCAGAAGTGAAAAAATCACAAACAAAATAAAACAAGTGGTAAAGCTACAAAGAAGATTTAGCAAGCGATGAGAAGTTATGTTTATAGCATGCTTGCAGTTATATAAATGCGCAACATTTATGCCTGTGACTACAATGTATATTAATTAAATATGCAAAATCAAATGTTTAATTGTTGAAAATATTTGGATATACAGAAATACATGAAAAAAGAAAACTATCTTACTCTGAGAGTAATTTTTTGTCAAAAATGTGCTTTGCTAATGATAACTTTCACTTCACTGTATACACAGATTAAAACTTGTAAATGCTACAAGAGGTAGATGAAAATTGTTAACTGTTTCTACTGCATACACAGAACTGTGGAACCATGGAGTTACTGTAACAAGGTCCATCCATATACTATTTAAATAAACAAAAATTACAAGTGTATTGAATGGTTTAAGGTAAATGTTAATCCAGAAAATTATTTTTAAACTGCCTGGAGCCCAGTAATCCATTCTGGGTCTTTTAATCCCTTATGCTAGATAGCTGTAATAATTCTATACTGTCTGTGTATTGAAGTATGAGAACATGAAGAGAAAAGCTGACATGAAGGAGAAAAAAAGACAATCCCTGGGATTCATTAAAAATCATGTAGACTTCACTCTGAGCCTAAACAATTTGAGTGTTAGTATGATGCACAGCAGCATTAATCGAATATGCATGCTGCTCATCACACCTACACATTTGCAAGCACCTTTTCATGGCCAGCAATAGTGTTCATGATGGGTCTTTATTACAAGAGTGAAACTTTAGTTAATCGAATAACTAAAGATCGCTCTTGTAATATCAAAAGCTAAAAACCTCGGATGGCCGATTTAACACAGGGAAACACTTTCCTTGGCCATTATGTGGATTATGCCCTTTTCTCCAATTTGGAGCAATCTTGGAGTTGGTATATTTAGTTAGGGGTGTGTGGGGGCCACAGCCCTCCACATCGTAGGGTGTGATGGTGAAGCCCCCCACTTGATTTGGGATTTTAAAGGGGTTTTTTTCATGCGGCCAAGGGAAGTGTTTCCCTGCATTAAATCGTCCGTTCAAGATTTTTAGTTATTCAATTAACTAAAGTTTCGATCTTGTAATATAGACCCTTCATGACCGTGGGAAGGTACTTGCAAGCATGATCACAGAATCTGAATTAAAAAAAAAAAAAAAACTTTGCTTCTAGGCAAACCTAACATGAGCATGCACTGTATCCCAGAATATTAAGAGCAAGTACAGTGACTAAATTCTAAAGGGGGGGAAGAAAAATGGGGGAATTGTATGCAAATAACATTTGTTGTACTGCAGAATAATTAAAAAGGGGGTATAAAATGTAATCAGATACTGTAGGCAAATTAAGTGTTAAAGAAACATTTGTAACATATAAATACTGCCATATTGATGTAATGATAATCTCAATGACATTACTTAACTTATGCACATAAATAAAAATGAACATGTTAACAAATGATATGAGAGGGACATAAAGCTGTAGTGTAACAAAATGGAGTTAATGTGATATACGGGTGAATAAATTGCTGAGTTGCAATAACAGCTACCAAGGAAAGTAGACATGTGATGGGATAAATGCATAGAATGCAATTATGGCATATGAGATGTATATACAGGGTATTTATGGATGCTAGCAAACACCACTGCTGTATTCTTCACTTCAACATGTATACACAAGAACAAATGAACCTCACAGCTGTTGTGTCATGCACATCAGAGAGGTACATGTTTTTACCAAAAACTGTTATTTGCACTCGTAGGAAAGGGGTTCATTACCTATAAACATGTAATCCACAAGCATATGTTGTATATTCATGTAAATGCTAAATAATAATATAATAACAGTCAACTTAGATAACTGACAAATGACAACACAGATATGATTACATTTCATGATTTCAAGTTTTTCTTTGGTAAATAGCACACATTTCATACATCGTTATATTGGATATGCTCACAAAGAATTACAAGGAACAGTAACATAACAGCACCAGCACACAAGAAAATGTCATAACAGAGAGACCCGATCACACTTTCTGATGATTTGGCAGCATGTCATACAGTAAGAAACATTTTATGTAAGCTCTCATCTGCCTTAAAGGTGTATGGTGTGAAAAAAGCACTACAGTAATAAAGAAGAGCATAACTATTTCAAAAATATGAAATCTATGTGCTCACTGAATGACATAATAAACATTTACATCTTGTCCTTTTCAAACACATGCCAGGAAAAATATCAGAGGGATGCATATCAGTCATGGGTGCCACAGAACTAAACATATTGGTTGTGTCATGAAGAACACCCTTGAAGGGCTTACAGCATTTTCCTATCATAAGGGGTATGGATGCACTACCTTGCAGGTAATAGCCATAGCTATTTCCTGTGTGTAAACCACTTTTTTATGACAGACAGATGTTAACAGTTTCAAACCCTTGTCTATGATACTAGGTACTCTACAGATCTCTCTATAGGCTGTCAGAAATAACTGAAATCAATGCATGAAGTAAGAAAGGAGTTACAATTATAATATCAATAATTTGATTTATTCAGAATGCTGAAAAGAATATACATGTTACTGTCCACACAACAGTGAGCAATACAAGCTCAATGCTTCTTTGCCAAGGAAGCTGTTTCCATTATGTAGGACACACACTGTCCCAGAAATGAACTACATTGTATCTGTGTAGGTAAGCTATACAAGCCAGTACTCAGTGCATGTGCCACAGGAGCATGCACATTACAACATGCCCATAATAACAGTTTTACTGAAATACAATCACATCATGTGAGTGTATACCATTGCCCAATGTAAAAATGGATATAGACAACTAGATACAATTTTTTTGTATGTAACATCAGTACATTTATAGAATGTTACTCTTTATTGGAACTGAACAAGCAAGCTATGTAAGTTTACTGACTGATGACATGTGTATGAAGCACAAGTACCACAGTGGAAGCCTTAACACAAATGTGGCAATCCATCTCTACATAGTCATTATATCATATGATTGTGTCTCAAACACTCTCTTTGAAATAAAAGGGGTGAGGGAGACCTCTCTCACTGTGATTGTCTGGCATTTGGCTTACAGGATTAAGGAGCTGTTAAGCTGATTCATTTGGTCCAGTGGTGCAAGGTTTGATTCCCTCAGCCTCCATTCCCTAACTGTGACTCTGAGCAAGTTACTTAACCAGACACTGCTCCTGGGCTGAGTTTGAAAAATGTCCATGGAGATCAGTGCTCTACCCCAGAAAACAAATATAAATAAAATAAAATGTGCACATTATAACTGTAGTAGATGCCATTCATGAATTACAGTATAAGGCCACATAATGCTAACAGTCACTGAATGTAGATATTGAACTCATGATCATTTAACTACAGAAAATACATGATATTGCTGGAATTAATGTAACAAAGTAGAAGTGTCACTGCAATTGTGAGATATACCTATATTTCAAGGCATTACACAATGTTATTGCTGCAAGGAATATATATGCCTGTGATTGCTGTAGTAAGGCAACAACATAAAAAATATTGTCTCATTCTCTTGTGCCAGAGAAGAACACTTACTACAAATGTTATGTACGGTAAATGTAATCAAATGTCATCATTACTCTGAATAAAAGCATTGCTATGTGAGAAATTATAACTTTTTGTAGGAGGAACCAACATCTATATATGTACACAGCAGGTGCATTTAACAACAGTGTTATCGACAACTACAGTCACAATAAGACTGACATAACACAGTTTGAGCAGTAATGCTGGATTTGAACTAACTACCTAAGATCACAAGCTAGAGATTAGTGCCTGACACATTCAGCATTCTTCCATCTCCTTTCACATCACTATTATCATTTAAGTCTCACAATATCTAGACTTTAGGTAATGTCATGGGAACAGAAAAGAGGACAGAGAACACAGAAATGCTTTTGTTTCCCATAGCACACACAATTAATAGTGACATCATTTTTAAAAGACATACTTGTCTGTCAGGTTTACTCAGTACTGACATTACTTGAATTTCTCACCCGAGCACATTCATATACCAACATGAATGCCAATATTTAGTATGACCTCTGTCAGTAAAATGATCTGTAAATAGGTTTTGAGCCCTGCATCACCTGTATTGTTTCTCTAAGCTCACTACATTTACACATTATGCCACAGAGGTTACAGCTTGAATTTCTTCATTCAGTACTATGCAGTGTGCTGAGGAAAGTACACCAGTGTTAATCCCAATTGTGCTGTTGATGGTATTCCAAATTAAAATTTTCAGTTTTTACTATAGGAAGTGAACTGCCACTTGCTGCTACTGACTATTGTCAGTCAACAGAGCTCAATGCAAAATGGCATCCAAAGGATAAAAGAAAAAAGAAGACATGTTTTGAAACAAGTACTTTAAATGTACATTTCTGATGTTTCCTCACTGTTATCTTGCAACAATAACCTGTTTGCATTTGAACCATCAAACCAGGGTATTAGTACCAATCATTTCAAATTATTTCCCATATTTGCCACAGACAAAGACATATATTAGCAAGCAGAAAAAGTGCTTAGATTGTCCACAAAATGTGACACTGTATCAAGCCACATGGAGAGTGCAACGTAAACAAGTTATGAAAGTTATACTGGACGATTGGAATACTGACAACAGTTAGGATGCCCTTGTACTCACAGTATTAAACAAAGAATGCGAACACACCAGCTGTATTCCTCTCTTTCTTGTGTCTCATTCCTTTATCTATGCATTCCTAAGAGCAGTACTATGTCATTTTTTTGCATATTGTATCTGTATTAATGATTAATGTAAAACGAAAAAGCCAACAAACCAAGAAATTGTAAAATGCTGACAAGGCTTGCTGTCGAAGTATACCCAAGTTTATTGGTACAGAAAAAAGTTTAAAGCGCTTTTCGTTTGCCCAACCGGCAAACTTCATCAGAAACCTTCTGATGAAGTTTGCTGGTTGGGCAAACGAAAAGCACTTTAAACTTTTTCTGTACCAATTAATGATTAATGTACTCAATATGCACAACATTTCTTAGTAAGAGTTAATAACTGTGGTCATAAAAACAACATTTGAATGTGAGGAATGTTTCTCTCCTATACATTCAGACTTTTAGTTAAGTCTCTTCTCCATGACAGTAAGTGTACATCAAAGAGGGGAGATTGCGAAACACTGATTGGTCCTGCAGTCAGAATAACCATTGACACCTGCAAGCCATTATCATGTAGCACTTCTCAATGTTCATCCTTGCAATGGTAGGGCATGCGCATGCAGTCATTTAGCTCCTTATACCATGTTTATCTTCCCTGCACTTAGTACAGACTGTGGTATTCAGGAATGCTAATGATTTGACATCTCATTTATATACTAACAGTGTCCATAGGGCTGTATCTGTACTATATACAGGTAATTGTGTAACTAGGGAACTTATACCACAGTGGGGAGACTCTTTGAATTCAGAGAGCTCCATAATGCTGAATAGACTTTGAGGAGATTTATCTACTCTTTAAACTGTTTTCTTAGCACGGTATGGTTCTATTTGTCTTTTTACATAATGCTTTAAGTTTGATATTAAGGATGGATTGCAATGCCCAGTACAACCATTGGTTTATCTGTCTCCATTTTCTTTATCATTTACTGTTGGCATAACCCAAGTATGTCAGTTATTTGTCTGCATTATAATGTTTGTTAAATAATGTTACCTGACATAATTGTGTAGGTTTTATATTCTGGGAATTTGAACAGTTATTGCAGAAGAGTGTAGTATAACATCATAGCAAGGTCAGGTACTTTTACATGTGTAGCACAAATACTGTTTTAAGTTTGAGATATCTACCTGTCTGCCCTCCACCCCAGTGGAGATGGCACTATAGTTTTCTCCATTTCCACTTGTACATTGTGAATTAGTATTGTTAATGCTGTAATGTATTACGCAGTTATACAACTGTTGTTCGCATTACAGAACTGTTATATTTTTTCTTATTTTAGGAATTATGTGGGGTGTGAGCTGTCTTAACTTGTGTGTAGTGAAAGGGAGCATTATATTTTCAATTGCTGTGTACTTGAATGCATACATTCACACATAATTGAGTCTACAGCCTGTGTATTATAAATTTAATTTTATGTCTGTTTTTTGTTTCGTCTCATACAGGGATATGGCACTCAAGACATCTGTACAAAGCAAGCTATTATTTGCTGATACAGACAATGATGTCATTATTCAGGACTTCCTTCTCCACAGAGCTTTTCTCTTAAGGAGAGGTAAAGGTAACAAATCTGCCTGAGACAGGATAAAGCAGTAGGTTGTGGACAACATCAGTGCTATCAGAGGGCATGGGAGAACTTACTCTCAGATGCAACATGGGCCAAATGATATGATCACCACTGCCTACCATAGGGTGGTTGCAGTTGCCCAGGAAGAGGTTGCTAGAAGGGTGGGCCTGCTTCCAAACCACCACTGACTGAAACAGAAGAGTTCCTGTCCACTGCCAGAGATCAAGATAGCCAGCAGAGGGTTCTAACAGAATCTTTGATCTTGGTGCTAATGTGGATGACAGACCACAAATGTCTCAAGCAGAAATTCCAGGTATGCAAAATAAAAATAGGTTCATAGGTTGGTACTAGGCTATTGGCCTTAGGGCATACACAAGCCTAGCCATAACAATTCCCTGGCTATTTCTTCGCACACTGTTTACTTCCCTGGACCCCTGACTTGCAGGGCAACAGACGTGATCCTCGGGGTGAATTTCCTTTCTCCCATCCAATCATCAAGGTTCCTTTTGAAGAGAGCCAAAGAGGCACTCTACTTGACATGTATGGCAGTCTATTCCATAGTCTGGGGAGTCTCTGGGTCAAGAACCTATCCCTCCAGCATGTTTTGTTTATTGTGATGACAAGGTTTAGATCCCTGGAGCATGTGGCTCTGAGGGATTGGGATTTCTTTAAGTGTAGCTTGTCCAACAGCTCTGGGTTTGACATGGCCTTGTATGTTAAGCAGAGATCGCCTCTGAGTAGACGATATGAGACAGAGTATAGCTGGAGTTTTTTAAGGCGGTCAGTGTAGGGCATCTGCTTTATGCCTGTGATTCTTTTAGTGAGGTATTTATGTGGCCTTTCCAGTTGTTGCAGATATATTGAGAGGTACATACCAAATCGGGCATTGTATTCTGTAATGAGTCTAATGAGGGATGAGTACATTGGGACAATGACCTCCTTTTTCCTTAATGAAAAGCCCTTAGTGATGAGGTGTGCCACATAGAAGGATTTCCTGACTGTTGTGGTGATGTGGTTATCGAGGGTGAGACCACTGTCCACCTGTGTCCCTAAGTCTCTTATCACACTTATGGTGTTTTGTGTACTGCCACCTATGTGGTAATTCACAGGTACATGTTTTTTCCCAAAGGGGATAACTGTACATTTCTTGGCATTGAGCTTGAGCCCATGTCTCTGGCACTAAGCATCTGTTTCTGTAAGGCCCTTTTGTAGAGTATCCACATCATTTAGGGATTCAATAATGGCTCCCAGTTTGCAGTAATCTGTGAACTTTGTTAGCCAGAGTCCCTTAGTGTTGGCCTGTACTTTAAAGAAGTAGATGTCAAACAAGAGCGGTCCCAGGACTGAACCCTGAGGTACTCCACTTGTCACTTATCTGGAGCTGGATTTGGAGTTGGCTACTTTTACAGAGTGGTTTCTGTCAGTAAGCCAGTTGGCAACCCATTGAGTGATGTAGGGATTAATGCCCAGCTTAGTAAGTCTATCTATGATTCGAGAGTGGAGAATGGTGTCAAAGGCCTTGGCGAGGTCCAGATAGGCTGTGTGGACTGCCTTACCCTCATCCACAGCTCTGAAGACTGAATCAAAGAAGTCAATCAGGTTCAAAAGACAAGATCGGCCCTTCATGAACCCAAACTCGGTGGGGTCAAGTGTTTGAAGGTTTCCAATGTCTCTGTTTATAAGTTCCATGATAATACGTTCCATGGCCTTGCAGATCAGGCTCATCAGACTGATGGGATGGTAGTACCCGGGATCCAAGGTGGATCCCCCCTTGTGGAGGGGGATAACTGTAGCCGAGCACTACTCAGTGGGCATGAAGCCTGAGGTGAGGCTATGATTAAACATGACACTTAGGTGAGGTGCCAGTTCATTTTGTAGTTCATGTAATACACAGCCCGGGATGTCATCTGGTCCCATGGATGCTGTATTTTAGCTTTGGAGAGTGCGTTTTTTACCTGTGTGGCCATTATTACCAGAATTTGGCAATCTTCTGGTATTGAGATGGGCCGCTTAGGGGGTAAAAGAGGGGAGTGAAGTTGGCACTGAAATTATCTGCCAGGATATTGGCAATATCCTTGGGATCAGTATATTTAATGCCATTCTGTTGTAGCTCAGAGCAGATCTGAGCATTGCCATTTAGATTCTTGACATAGTTATAGAATGCCTTGTGGTTGTCTTTGGAATATTTGGCAATTTTATTTTCATAACTAGCTTTGGAGGATTTTATGAGGGATCTCAGCTTTTTACTGAGGCTGGTAAGGGAGTTTTTTGCAAACTGGGATTTTCCTCTTTTCTGCAACAGTTGTTAATGTGTCATTCTATATATCTTTATATATGTATATCTCATATGTATGATATATATAAAGCCAGTGATAAGTGTGAGTTAGATAATACAGTACAAGAGAAATAGAGAAGGATGTCAGGGGGGATTACCTGGTCAGTACATTTTGTAAGAGATTACTCTTAATCTGCACATGTAAAGGAGATTGTTTTTTGTTTCTTGTTTCATCTGCATCATGATACTTATCTGCCTTCTTTCCTCTCCCTTCTTAACATACATCTGGATTACATTCTGCAAGACCACCTGCACATGGTAAGCACACATTTTATTGTTATTAGTGTATATTTAGGTCTAATTGAGACTAATACTTGTATTGCTTTAGTATCTATTGTAGTTTAACATACATTTCATAGATATTTCGATAATTTTCATTCCATATTTCTCTATTTGTTAGGTTTATTGCTTTTTATCATGTTATCCTGACAGTGGCAGTCTGGAACTCCTGCCACCTGGTGTCAAAGGATTGGTATCCTGTGATGGTGTAGAGGGTGAGTCTGATACTGAGGTTGTGGCTCCCACATCAGCTGCCATATTTCAGACACAGTCAGTATGCCTATGCATACCCATGACATGGACACCTCAGATATAGGACAGGTTAAGGGTGACACAGCTGATCAGGGTAGGGTACTCCAGTTGCAAAGCTGTTTAATTCTCCCTGTAGCCATTGTTAGGGTGAGGTGCCACACAGGAGGGTTGGTACAAGTGCTCGGAGGACACCTGTCATCCACCTTCCTCCTGATGCTGGTGTGTCATTAGGTTCCACCAGATATACAGCTAGAGCCATAATGGAGGTACAAGCATGTTCCCCCATTGCTTTGGAAGAGATAGTGCAAGAAGTAAACAGTGTAAATTCTGATATCTGTGACTCCCTAAACCATAAGTGTATCTCTTTGGACAGGATGAATGACACACTGGATCAGGAAGTGTCTCTGATGGAATGCCTGTGGAGAAGGGTGGGCATCCATATGGCTGGATAGCCACTACATCTTCTGATGTTAGCAGATATGACAGTGCCAGATAACACTCCTGTAGTGGCACTACTTTCACTGCTCTGTCAGTGATTATGGTGTCCACACCCAGATGTGGTATGCCATAGGGTCATGAACCTGGACATATTCATGAAGAGGGATCATCCAGCAGACATCAGTCATGTGCAGATAGTACCCTGACTTCTAGCCAGGACTGTGGAAGTACCACAGCAACTCCCAGCAAATGTAGTTCGCATGGTCAGGGGCAATGGCGATGAACTGATTATTCGACCATACGTGGCTCACACCTGTTTTTGATGCCAGAACATAGTGCTCACTGCTTGTGTTCAGGAAGACACACACACACACACACACACACACACACACACACACACACACACACACACACACACACACACACACACACACACACACACACAAACATATTGAAAAAAAACACGTGCCCATACCACCTCACACAATATGCACGCTATTTAAACAGTACTGTTGAGTGCTATACATCCGTTGTTTTGGGGTATTTCCACTGTATACTTTAATAAATGCATGAGTTTCTTACTCAACACACTCACGTCATGTCTCCTGTCCTGACACCCCAGCACTACCCTGTGCAAACAATGATGATTGCTCTCTGCCCTTACATATATATTTGTGACTTATGGCTGCATATATATCTGATGTACACAGCTGCATTTATCAATATGTATTGTGAAAGATTTTTATTTCTTGTTCCTATTCATTTGTGAATAATTGCTTATATCATTGTTGAAACTGATTGTATTTCATTTAGTGTTCTAAGTAAAGCAGTTGAAGCAGTGGGTACTTCAGTCTTGCTTCTTGCTATACTTGTGCAGATGATGGTATAATTGATCTGTTTCATTGTTTATAGACAGTGATCAAGTGAAATGCCTGATGCACAGTACTGGGTAGAATACATAGCTGTATATTGCAGATATTAGTCATGCAAGCTGACATGAGTGTACACCTCAGACAAATATGCTCTGCTTAGGGGCATATACATATTACCACAACAGTACTTAGTTATGTAACATTTTTTTCATACAAGTTCAACACTTACCTTATCATTACTGCAGATACAAATTGTGTCCTTGGAGTTGTCTTTGTCTGATGCTCTCATTAAATAGCCATTAAATGGTTAAGTAAAGGTTGAAGAGTTTGACAGGCAGCAGTTTTCATATTTGTATTTATGCAAGATCTTTGGCTTTGACCTAGGGATTGAGTACGTGTGCTATCCTTTGCCTCTTACCCAAAGCCAGGGAATACTGTGCATGCCTCTCTCTGCCAGCACCATATGCAGATGGTGATTGTCCCTCAGAATCCTTATCTGTATCTGCTGCTTATCCTGCTGGCCCTGCCTGTGGCCCTTGAAACTGTGGTCCTGCCTCTTGCTGTCCCTGTTGAAACTTTCCTGAGAATGATATTGTGTAACATGGCACAGACTGTGAGTATTTGTGCAGTGGTGCCTGGGTCATACTGCAGGGCACCTCCTCATGTATCTAGACACCAGAACCTTGATTTCAGCAATCCAAACACATGTTCAGTGATATTCCTAGTTTGAGGATTAGCCTCATTGTATCCTTGCTAGCTGAGGTTGTGTGGGTCTCTCATTTGTGTCATGAGCCACGGCTCCAGTGCATAACTGCATCCCCTACTAGATTCCCTTGTGGAAAATCACCCCTAGCAAACCTTGTGTACAGCTTGCAGGTGTGCCATATGTGTGAGCAGTGAAGACTGCCTGGGTTACCTGTATAGACATTCTAGATGATCCCTTGGGCATTATAGACAACCTGACAGTTTATAGAGTGATATCCTTGTTTGTTGATGTACCTCCTTCCCTGTTCACTGGGAGGGGGGGTAATATTTTTATGTGTGTGCAATCTATGGCACACACATAAAGTGTGCTAGTGCATAAAATTCCTGCATGGTTCTTGCTTTTTCTCCTTCCTGTGGATTATGTGAGAAACAGATGTAGTCCCTTCCATGTTGTAGCACTGCATTCAAAAACTGATAGAGGCTGACGCCTGTGACACTCCTAATATATCCACTGTTGGTCTCTGGAAAGTTCCAGTAGCTAGCATACATAACGCTACACATACTTTTATTTCTACTAGGATGGGTTCTCCACAATTTCTTTGGGGTCTGAGGTAGAGGCAGCAGAGGTTGCATAGATCTTCTAGTGTTTCCCTCTCCACCCAGTATCATTCTGTAATTTCTGTGTCATGCAGTCCATGATAAGTCAAATGTGGTCTAAACACCCTTCTTCTTCTTGCCTGAGGTCTGGCAGCAGCACACTGATTTAAAGCCTATTGCACATACAGCATAATAACAGCAGCAGCGACCCCTAAGGTGTTTTTTTTATAAGTGTAATCATGCTGTATTCCAAAGACTTTTAGAGTTCAAGGCAAAAGTGAGCATTGAGTGTATATGACTGCTTTATATCTTCCTGAATAGCTCTACCATGTTGGATTGGTTAATTAGCATGTAGTTCAGCTTTTTATGCTGTCAGTAGCACAATCTGCTGTTTCCCTTTGTTTTGAGACTCTACACAACATATAGAGATGTTAATAAATAAATAGCAAGCTATCACGTTGGTGAAGAATCATGCTTATGTTGTATATTATAACCAAGAACATGCATAAAAATAGCAGGTCTACTTTTGGTTCCTGAAGCACTGTTGATTATACCTTTTCTACTGCAGCTGCAGATCTTCACAATATTTTAATATATAGTTATAAAGCATTTCTTGCAGGGTGGAGACTCTGCTGCTATACTCCTTATTTCTATATATGCTACCTCCAAGGTCACACTAACTCAGGGAAAAGAGAATATACCTATTTCTCTTTTATGTGAGTGTGTGCAATCCAGGAGATGGGGCAGAGCCTCCATGATGGAGGGGTTACAGAGGATGAAGCTCCCTGCAAAATAACTTAAAATTCGGGAGTGTTTTATATCAATGCATGGCAGTCAGATAAGAGGAGAGTAATAATATGTGAATGGTAAATGAGGCCTCAGTAAAAAACTCTTCAAAAATAAATGCAGATCCAGTTTAATGGGCTCCTCAGCTATGAAGTGCTTGAACAGAGTTACGGTGTTCCAGGAAATTGTGTCTAAAAACAAAAACAGCCCCCCGGGTCTTAATGACCATATATCTATAAAACCATACTTGGTTAAAAAAGCAAAGAAACTATAGTATTTTAGATTAATGTAGTAGAACAGGTGGTTGAGTTGTATTTTATGAATGGATTTCAGGTTTGCAAGCATTGCATTTTACCTTGAATAAATGATGTATTTTGAATTATGGGATTTATGAGATAAGCACAATATAAAATGGAATACATTAAACTGCTTTACATGTTGCTGTAATTAAACTGCTTTACATGTTGCTGTAATTAAGGGAAAGGTGTGTACCTTAAAAAACTTTAAAAATATTTGGCACCTTTTTAGGGGGCAAAGGGTATTTAAATGAATGAATTTTAGTTGATTTTATTCACTTGAAAAAGCCTTGCACTTGAGCAGGGTGAAAGCGCTTGTGTATTAAGATTTATTACAATAAATTAATTTTTAGCCGTTCTCGGTGTGCCTAGGCCGTTTTTTTTTATTTTGTGGTTCCTGGCATTTTATGGTCTCCATCCTACCTTGGTTACAAGTATTGACTGTGTGGACTTGGATATGCTGAGTATGGCTAACTTAATTATGGATGTAATTATTGATAATGAAGGAGAGGATACAGCAGGTCAATCGGACCTGTTAAATGTACACACACAACAACTGGAGGTTTTTTCAGCTATTTCCAGCTTAAATGATGAGATGCAAAGTTTGAAAATGGATTTTTCTTGCCTTATGGAGTTTCTCACTTGCTCTAGTGAGACACTTCCTTGTGGGCAGGTTCCAACAATAGCAACCAGTCGGGTTGCGAGGGAAAGGGAAGGAGGCAGACGTTACATCATCAACCGCTCACTTTGTGAGTTCACTTCGTCCATGAAGGACTGTTATGGTAGCCAATCACTATTTTCAGGTGGAAGCAATGGGAATGGTGAAATAAGGAGAGACATTTCAGTTTCTTGCAACGGAGGACTCAGTGGAGGGTTTAATATGGACGCCCAATGAACTGTTGTCAATTCACCTACAGGTACTGTTTCTATATCTAGTGTTTCTGGTAATGTTAACCACACTGAATTAAGAGAGACAGCAGGTTCTCAAAATTTGAATTTAAGTGACTGGATCAATTCATTTAACAACAAAAAAGACTTATTTTGCGAAAACTCCGAACCGAATAATATTACTGTTCACCATGACTGCTCTGTAGCCATGGCTTCTTTAAAACAAGGAATCAGGGATTTGGAGAACAAACTGTTCAGAATTAAAGATGTTAAATTGGACATTTTATACCTTGAGGAGTGTATGAATAAGCTTATTGTGCCACAGTGACAACATGTTTGTAAATATCCAGATGGTTTTATGTATGACCATGGTATGATTCATGCATTTAATGAAATACTTGATGAGTGTGGGTTTAAAATTATGTCTTTAATGATAAATTTTTCTAAAAAGAAGTGATGCAGAGAGGCTAAACAAGGCTATTAGAAATTATTTACTGTTTGAATTTTATAGAGATGTTTATGAACACTGTTTTATACGTGTGGACAAAAAAATGTGAGGATGTTTTTTAAAAGAAAGCAGAAAAAAGTTGATTAGAGACTTAAAGCAGTATAGGAACAACAAAGCATACATATTTAAAGGTAAGTTAAATAAAAGCAATGTGCATGGAACCTTGAATACTAATGGAGTAAATGGTTTGGATAAAAATCAAAGTGGGGGACCAGTGAATATTGATTTAGGTGAGGTTAGTAACACATGTGACTTACATGAACGTAACAATGCTAGTGAACCAATTTTTGAACTAAAGACACCGAACCCATCGGACCATAAAGTAGGCTTAGATTTCATTGCACATTCAGGTGGGGGGGTGATGAAGATGTGAGTGAACAAGATTTTTCCACGGGGAAAGGGAAAAACCAAGAGAAGACCAAAATGAAGGGGAAGGTATAATAGTAGGTGAGGATGGAGTAACTTTGTCCTGCAATGGTTTTAAGATTTTCAGCCTAAGTGGGACTGAAATTAAATTGGAACATTTTCAACTGTTTGAAAAGGGCTTTAAAGTTATACCATCCAAGGGCTTCAATGTGTGTGACACCCTGATAGAACTAAAAGAATTTGTTAGAAAATTAAATTTTGCCTTAATGTTTGACCAGCAACATAAGGGAGAAGAAGACATTTTTAGGCAAGCTAGTACCTACAATCTACCTTTACATCTGCACTACAGGGTTTTGAAGCAGTATCTGACATTTATGCTCTGAGTACTGATAATAATATTAGAAAAAAATGTGAATATAAATCTAATTTAACCGCTAAAGAGAAGGAAATCTTAGAAGAGCTAATGGTGGATAGGGAAATTCGTATCATGAGACTGGACAAAGGGGGAGGAATGGTTTTAGCTAATGCTATTGACTATTTAAGTAAGATCTTGGAAATGTTGAATGATACTAGTGTATATGTACCAGTATCCACCAACAAAATAAACATTTCATATAGAAAGGTGGATTTAGCAATAGAGGAATTGATACTGGAGAATAGATTAGATCAAAGGGTGGGGGGGCTACTGCAGATGAAGAAACCTAGGATTGCTTCATTCTTTGGTATCCCCAAGATCCATAAGAACACCATCAACCCACCTTATAGGCCCATTGTCCCTGGGGAACAATCAAAAACTTTCCCCATAAATACTTTCCTGGACCACTCCCTCAAACATATAACAAAAGATTATGAACACCTATTGAAGGACTCTTGGGATTTCCTGCATAGTTTAACAGCTGAAACCTATGAAGGGGAAATGTGTTTCTTAATCATTAACGTGGTTGATTTATTTTCATGTATACCCGTAGAAGAAGGTTTGGATATGTTTTATGCATTATTGAATGAAAATGGCCCTTTACTAAGGGTGGATGTAGATGTACTGGTGGAGCTTATGAGGATGGTATTGGAGAACAATTTCATTTACTTTGAGGGGGAGACCTTCAAACAAATTAAAGGCGTAGCTATGTGGGCAGCATGTGCTCCCATATACACAAATTTGGTTCTTCTAAAATGGGAGATAACATATGTGTTCACTTCTGTCTACTGGAAATACATTAAGTTATACCGTCACTTTTTGGATGACATTTTTGTAATTTGGGATGGGTCCAAGGAAAACCTTAATTCCTTTATTGATTACTTGAATTCCACCACTGGTGTTTTGGAGTTCACGTACAAATTTGACCCAACTAGGATTGACTATTTAGATGTGAGGTTAGAAAAACTTGAAGGACAGTTGAAATTTAGGATTCACCGTAAAGATGCATTTAGTAACTCATATCTCCCATGCAGTAGGGAACATCCCTGGAAACAGAAAAGGAGTATGGTAAAAGGTCAGATGGGCAGCACCGCCAGGATGACCTCAGAGGAAAATGATTTTTTATGTGAAATAGAATTAATATCAGGTTTTTTTAGGGCCAGGGGATATCTGAATAATTTAATAGAGAAAGTGGCCACCGAAGTTGTAAAGGGATGGGGTGTTAAATACACCCCTGTATTAGGAGATATTCAACACAACTCCGAGGGCCACCAGAACACTGAACAATGTTTTGGAAGAGCACTAGTGATCCAATACAACAACATCTCAAAAGAAATAAAGAGCTTAATAGAGAATAACTGGAAAATGTTAAAATTCAATCAAAACATTGTACATAAACTAGGTGAGGCCCCAGTTACAAGCAACCAGGGAGGTTTTGGGACAAAAAGGTGTGGAAGATGTGGATATTGTAGATATATTATAGACAAGGAACAAATAGTGCTGAATAACAGTATGAATAGTGTTATTACATTTAGGAAGGGTAACGTTAAGACAAAAGGTATAGTTTATTTGGCAGTATGTAAAGATTATCCTAAGTTCTATGCTGGAAAATCTGAGAGGACACTAAGTAAACGCATTTATGAACATACCTATAACATTAGGAAGAAAATTTTAAATAATGCACTTTATAGACACCTGCAGGTTGAACCTGGTCATACTGGGTTTTTGTTTGGAATCTTAGAACAGGTTTTAATGGACCCTGTGGGGGTGATTGGGAAAACTGGTTGAGCTGTAGGGAGACACACTGGCAGTTGAAATTAAATGTAACCAACCCCCCCCCCCCCCCGGGTCTTAATGACCATATATATATCTATAAAACTATACTTGGTTAAAAAAGCAAAGAAACTATAGTATTTTAGATTAATGTAGTAGAATAGGTGACTGAGTTGTATTTTATGAATGGAGTTCAGGTTTACAAGCACTGCACTTTACCATGAATAAATGATATATTTTGAATTATGGGATTTATGAGATAAGCACAATATAAAATGGAATACATTAAACTGCTTTACATGTTGCTGTAATTAAACTACTTTACATGTTGCTGTAATTAAGGGAAAGGTGTGCACCTTAAAAAACTTTAAAAATATTTGGCACCTTTTTAGAGGGCAAAGGGTATTTAAATGAATGAATTTTATTCACTTGAAAAAGCCTTGCACCTGGGCAGGGTGAAAGTGCTTGTGTATTAAGATTTATTACAATAAATTAATTTTTAGCCATTCTCGGTGTGCCTAGAACATTTTTTCTATTTTGTGGTTCCTGGCAATTTATGGTCTCCTTCCTACCTTGGTTAAAAATTGTATATTGCTTTGTATTATCTTATATGCAATAGCAGATGCATGATGAAGATGAAAAAGTAATGCCTTTAACAGGGCAGTCATACTGCCTTACTGTAGTGTCAGCATGTATCATGGTCCCAGAGGGTTTATGAAACCAAACTAAAACTGATGTTAACTTTTGCTCATTCAACAAAGCTAGGAGAAAGGAAAGAATCCTGTAGTTATACCATGCCGGGAGTAATGATGGGGAAAACCAGTACTAAAAGGTAACTGTTGTCCTTACTGAAATGCAAAAAGGGAATTCTGCTTGTTTCTATTGGTTATGAACAGCTACAAGCAATCTAATTATTATATGTGAGTTTGAATACCATAGCCTCTATTTGCATGCTTTATTAACTCCACGCATTCTATTTTTCAGAGTCATCCCAGAAAATCAAACACTTATGCCTAACATGCCTTAATTAATTACAAAATGGGAAAAGTAAACATAATGCATGTACTTTGCCACACGGCCAATAAGATAATAATGCCAACTGACTGCTTGCAGTTTAAATGAATGTTCATAGCCCTGCCACAGCCTTATAAAATATATTTATTTTATTTTTTTTTATTTTATTTGACATTTGTTTATCGGGAAGGTCTGACTGGACTAGAAGTCCATTTTTAGCGGAGGCCCGGGAAGAAAAGGTCCAAGTACAATTAAACAATACTTTACACTTTACAAAGAAGTATAAAAACAAAGAAACAGCATAACACTGATCTAGGTAGAGCAGAACAATAATATTCAAATCATCAGAGTAGGTATGGGCTAATATAATGAGGGGCCTTGCAGAAAAAATAACAAAAAGTAAAAAAAAATCATGAGTAATACATTTTCTCATACATAATATAATAGTAGAAAACCATGCCAAGAATTAGCAGAATTATGATTGTTATACATAAAAATATTAAGCATATATAGATGTACACCATGATTAGGTGAAAGTGGGGTTAGGAATAGAGATGAATAGTGTAAAGACAGAAAAAACACATATTTAAGTTATACGTTCCAGTGTAGTATGATATTTATTTTATTTTATTTTACATTTGTTAACCGGGGGTATCTGACTGAGCTGAAAAGGCCCTTTTTCAGGATAGGCCCAGGGAGAAAAGCTCCACATAGAAAAATTACAGATACATTGAGATATTTAGACATGATCAGTATACACACAAATTACAATAGACATATTTTTACAGTGGTATGCAGCACATCAACAGTTTCAGTGGAGAGAACAAACAAGAAAATATTAATTTAAAAAAATAAAGGTAATTAATAGATTTGTGGTGTACAGCTGAAATTTGGAACATAGGTAGAATACATACATAGTACACAGGTACAGTACATATGTTGTACATTAGCCAGTATTTGTGAGTAAGAGTGAAAACTATTATCAAGTACTCTAGGTTTAGTATGTGTACCTTATCCGCTTTCACTAGCCTGGGGAGCAGTCATGGCACTGCCAACTTTGCTTGAGATGTTGCCTAATGAGGTTTTCAAAGGAGGCTTTGGACGATGTGTTTTTTATGCTAGTGGGGAGACAGTTCCATTTTTTAGCCACTGAACTACTATATAGTGTGTCTCCAAAGCTGTTGTAGCTGTTGATGACTTCTAGTAGTAGTTTGCTTGATGATCTAAGAGCCCTTTTGGCTGAGTGATGTTGTACTAGGTTTTTGAGGGCAGGATACTTTTTGGGGAGGTAATAGATAGAATGACAGAGGCAGAGCTGATTGTAGGTTAGGAGGTCAGGCAGTTCAAGCCAGTGGAGCTGTCTCAAAGCAGTACAGTGATAAGTTCTATATGAGCAATTTGCAGCAAAGCGGGCAATTCTGTTATAGCAGACTTTCATTTTGCTTAGTTCAGTTTTGTTGAGATTAGTCATAATGGGAGATGCTTAGAGTAGGGTGGGCAGAAGTTGGGAACAAGCAATGGCTGATCTTGTGTTATTGGTAAGAAACGGTTTGATATGGTAGAGTGATCCCAGTTTGGCATGTACTTTTTTAATAGCTAAGTTGAGATGACTATCAAATTTTAGTTGGGAGTCTATGGTTATTCCCAATAGCTTAGCCTGTGCTACTAGAGCAATTGGAGTAGCATTTGTGGAGTAGATAGTGAATTGACTGTTATCAGTGTTTTTGTTAGAACTGGTTATAATCATAAGCTGAGCTTTCTTTGGATTGAGGATAAATTAGGCTTTGGTAAGGTAGTTTTCAACGTCAGAGAATGCTAGTTGAGTTGTTTGCAGGAGGGTGGGAATGTTTTGTGCAGCACAGATTAAGGTAGTATTGTTTGCATACTGAATGATAGATGCATGCTATGTGGAGGTATGGAGGTCATTTGTGAAGATTGTGAATAGTAGTGGTCCTAAGATAGAACTCTGTGGGACTCCTATAGTTATGGGCAGCTGAGGCAAGAGAGAATTTTCCCATGTTGCAGCTTGGTACCTGTCAGTTAAGTAACTTTGGAACCAGGTAAAAGTGGAATTTGATAAGTGATATTGGTTTAGTTTGTTTAGCAGCATTTGGTGTGAGACTGTGTCAAATGCGTTGGGCATATCCAAAAAAAAAAGAGATGTCACCTGCAGGCCTTTGTTTTTGAGATGGTTTACTGTGTCTGTGAAGCAGAGGAGGGCTGTAGTGGTACTATGGGCACGTCTGAAACCATGTTGAGTAGGTGACAGGATGTTGCTGTCTTGGAGATATTTTAGCACCTGGGTATGGATGCATTTTAAAAGGATTTTGGACAGAGTGAGATTATAGCAATGGTCTGTAGTTATTAAGTTCAGTGGAGGTCCCACCTTTATGTATGGGTGTAACACAGGATATTTTCCAGAGTTTGGGCACATAGTTTTCAACAACTGATCTGTTTATGAGAGTGGAGATTGGGATAGCAACAACGTCTGCTTTGAGTTTCAAGAAATAGCTGGGGAGTAGGTCGGCTGCTGTTGATGAGGTTTTTAGTTTGGAAAGCATGCTTTTGATTGAAGTGGTGGAAACTGATTTGAGGGTAAAGCTTGTATTAGTGTTATTTGTGTTGGGGGGGTAGTGAGGTTGGAACTGTCCTGTGATACTAAGGATAGAATTGAGTTCACAAAGTGGGAGTTGAATTGCGTTTCAATGGGAACTTTAGTGTCAGGGGTGGTTGGTTTGGAGGTAGCCTTTTGGGAGAGTTTTAGAAGCTGGTTTACATTTTTCCAAACTTTTTGGGGGTTGTGTTGGTATTTCATTTGTAATGTCATGTAGTAGAATTATTTTGCCCAGTGCAATGCATTTTTTTGCACAGTTGCACAGTTCTTGGTACTTAGTCCTGTGATATTAATACCCAACTAGTCCAGTCGCCAACCAGGATAAATAAAAACTCCAGCAAGCACACTACCCTGGATTGGATACTAGTCAGTAAGAGCCCCCAGTCATATATAACAGGCTGCTTATCAGATAGCCTCAGTGATCACTCCCCAACATTCCTACTCAAAAAATACCTATACCAAGCTAAACCTGTCATCTACCATCAAATACGTAAAAAACTAAACTTTAACCCACTCACATTCATCTCATCCCTCAATGAATGTAACTGGCATTCTCTAAAGTACCTCAGTCTTGATGATGCAGTTGAATTTTTTAATACTACCTTCCTGAGCATCCTTAATTACCATGCCCCCATAAGAATTTCCAGAACCAAAGCACAACCCTCCCCATGGCTACAGAAAACCACTAAGTCAGAAATGAAAAACAGGGATAAAGCCTGGGAGCACTGGCACAAAACCAAAGCCCCCTCAACTAGACAGATATTCCTAGAGCTATGCAATAGAGTCAAAAAGCTAATAAAACAGGACAAATTCCAATACTACCAGTCTGCTCTAGACTCCGCCCAACACAGCCCCAAACAATTCTGGTCCTCCATAAACTCCATCCTTCACCCAGGTAAAGTCAGTACCCCTCCTCCTAACATCCCTCACTCCTCTGAAAATATTGCTACCTCATTCAACACACACTTTACACAAACCATACTATCACTTGCTAAACAACACAACCCCCCTCCCCTCCAACCCACACCTTCAATTAGTAATCTCCCCACTGCCTTCTCTTTTTCTCCTGTACCTACCTTCAATATAAAAAAAACTCTTAACTAAACTTAAGCCCACCAAATTAGCAGCAGACAACCTCCCAAGTAAATACCTACAAATCACAGCTGATGCTCTGGCCTACCCAGTATCCATCTTGATTAACCGATCTCTGTCAGAAAGTTACGTTCCCACATTATGGAAAGTATCACACATAATTCCGCTCCACAAAGGCGGCCCCTCCACAGAACTAACCAATTATCACCCCATAGCTATTTTCTCTCCACTCTCCAAAATACTAGAGAGATGCATTCATTCTCAGGTCTCAGACTACCTCCTTAATAACAACCTCCTTTCCAATACTCAGCATGGTTTCTGACCAAACCATAGCACCACCACTGCCTTACTCTCCTTCACTAACACTACCCTTCAGCATAAAAACAATGGCTATCTCTCCTCTGCTACTTTCCTAGACCTATCTAAAGCATTTGACATGGTCCCACACAAACAACTCATCTCTGTCCTCAATAACCTATCCTTCTCTCAATCAGTCACCAACTTGTTTCAGAGTTACCTGTCTAACCGCCAACAATCCATTGTATGGCAGAATGACATATCTCCCCAACTACCTGTTTCTATAGGGGTTCCCCAAGGATCCATCCTTGGACTCCTACTCTTCTCTATTTTCACCAATAATCTAGCCTTTGCCACCAAACATGGCACACTCATACAATGCGCAGATGTCGCAACTGAAAAATTATATTAAGCTGCTCTGCTTGCTGCTGCTTGCTGTGGGATTTGAAGTCTTCTTAAGACACACAGTCTTGCTGTGCTGTTTACTGCTGAATCTGAGACACATAGCTCTGCATGACTCCATCTGTAGTCTGTTTAAAGCACCAAGCCTTTCAAATTGCACACTGATAAAGAAATATATTTTGCAGCTATAAGCACAGTTACAGATAACTTATTTTATAACAAACCACATGTAGTCTGTCAGAGTTGTAGCATATATTTACAAAGTTTTCCTTCATTACAGATATGAATGATGACTTCTACAAAATACCTCTCTCTGTCCTTCTCTCACATAACTGAATTACTACAATAGCTATATACAGAGCTAGTCACACACACATTTCCTCTTGGTATGTTTTTCTGGCCTTATGTGGGAAGTCACATAATGTCTGTTTTTAGACTTTTCTATTGTCCTTTTGTGATTTAAGCATTTTTGCTGATGTGAGGATGCCATTCTGAAAGGAAACATCTGTATAAGCTGTTCCTACTGGAAAAACATCACGTATTGTTGAATTTATAAAAAAGGAGTCTGTTAATAGATATTTGTTCTACAAACATGAGAAAATCATGTAATGCTTGTTTTCCAGTATTGCTTTCTTAGGCATTTTCTGATGCTGTGAAGAGAAGCCTGCCTGTTATACATATAGTATGAATGCACATTGTAAACTCTATACATATATTCAAGCAAACTTGTTCTTTCAGCATATTTACAACAGAATTAATTTCAACTTTATATTCATAATATCTAACAATTCCCACTGTTTTTAAACATACTCAAAACATTCTATATAAAAACACATTATTTTTATATAAAACCTTTAGTCTTTTTTGATACAAGTCAAAATGCAATTTTACATAGTTAATACAATGAAAACATGTATTACTACCAAACCTGAATGTATTTAACAACTTTTTCTTTTGCAGACCATTCTGTGAAAATATTTTATCAGTTATGAGCTGTGTCTGTTTTAATTTTACTTGATTAATTTATTATTTTGCAATCACAGAATTTAATTTATGACTTAGAATTGTTTCATTAACTCTTTGCAACTGTTGAATTAACTATAAGAGGCAATAACTATGTGCTATGGCAAGCATTTATACACTGCTGAAAATATACAGTTTTAATGTCATTTTAACCATCACATTGTGTTCATGTCTCTGAACTGCTCAATAACATCTTGGTAAAATACTGAACTAAGCCTAGATAATAAATATTTGAAAGCAATTATTTTACTGGGGTAAAACCAGTGATATTACAACTTGACAAATTACTTTTGAACTTATTACAATGTATCCTGATCAGTATGTATTTACACAGACTGTCTGCTATTTATGCATTTCAATCTAGTAGGTATCCTGGACCCATTGTTTTCTTTAAATATGTTTTTTTCACACACATTCATTACTAGACATTAATTTCATTTGTACTGAATTTTTCTGCATTTGTACATACAAAGACTATCATTTGTACTGAAATTTTCTACATTTGTACATACAAAGACTGTAAAGTACATTTAGTCTAATCTTACAAATTTAATAACATTAATATTGAGCAAAATCTTGGAAAATTTTTATGTCTCTTTAGAAATATCTAGTGGAATTGATACCATCTCCATGTGTCCTGTTATTTTAAACTACATACTCAGCAATTAAAAATATTCATGCTTTTTTATACCAACATTGTTTTGCCAAAAACATATAAAAATAGTGACCAATCTTGATCAATTTCTTACATATCTTTACTTTCTCTTATATAGCTGTAATAAATTTTAAGCCATCTCTTGTTTTTTAAACCATCTCTTGTATAGCTTTACAATTTAACAGGTTGTAAATACAATTTAATTCTAAACAATACAATAATAACCATTATGATAGCTATTAACAACTTGTAAAATATCTTATCCTGTCAGGTTTAATCCAGTTTACCAGTATTTCTAATACACTAATACCTGTTTTTCCCACCATAAAAGAGTATTGTCAAGAAGGAATGAGATATTTTTTCCTGTAGCTTTATTTTAGACCCTTGTTGTTTATTTTTTCTGTAGCTTTATTTCAGACCCTTGTTGTTTATTTTTCTGTAGCTTTATTTCAGACCCTTGTTGTTTATTTTTTCTGTATCTTTATTTCAGACCCTTGTGTAGTACTGCTTATACAGTCAGTGTAAAACTGAGAAAGTGCCCCTCCCCCTTATACAGTCAGTGTAAAACTGAGAAAGTACCCCTCCCCCTGTAGTACTTCAGCACTGTTTACCTGCCCTATGCTGTGAGAATAGAATGTATGTCAGCCCAACACTTTGGTTATACATTTATTTTATTAGGTTACTAAATAAAGCTTTCACTGTATATTACCACTAGTAGGTATTTACACCCTCCTGCACAATTGATTTGAACTGTATATATACTATAGCCCATTTGCTGGCTGTACTTGATGCAACTGAGTTTTTTTTTTTTTTTTGTCCTTTTAACATTTACTTGCAAACAGATTATAAGTGACATCTATGCACAATTGTGACATTTTATTACAATTACTAAATAGTGTTGCTTGTAAACATTTTAACAAGTATGTTTTAATAACAATGATGCTTTAACTCAAGCTACTTGCCTGGCAATCAGTCTTGTTGTTTATCTTATCTTTTCAACATTTCCTGTAATTATTAATTCAGTCTAGGAAGGTCTGAGCTCACATTTCATACTCTGTAAACTATAGTTAATTCTTTTGGCATTTTTTCTTTAATGTGATTGTGATTTGCATAACTATGCATTTATACTACATAAATCAACATCATTTTACAATTACCTTACATGGATTTCAGTATTTTTTATTTATTTATCTATTTAACTGTACTGCCATTAATTTTACAAAAACTGTTTGACTAATACCATCTGTGATTTTATTTATTTTTAAAATTCAGAACTTTAACTGTTTGGTGTTACTATACAATTATAACATATGTTTATTTATATTTGCTGTTGTCTACCTTTCACTTTTGTGCATTGTAAACAAATGTACTCTAGATGAAAAGAACACACATGCATGTCTGTCTTGTATATGTATATCTTTATACAAGTATGTCATGTCCCTACCATCCTAGCATGCATGCTTAACCATTTTCAAAACATAAACATATTATAAAATATATTTCTTTTGCACAGATTAACTGTGTATGCAGGAAATTCCAAGTCTTTGTCAGTTGAGCTAATTTATTTCCTTTATCCTGCAACTGCTGTTGAATTTCCTGTGATGTTGCATGGTCTTTCTGACGTTCTTTAGTAAGCTGTTCTGCTGAATTTGAAACTCCTATGCACTTTTGAAAAGATGTGTGTATAACTTGTCTAAGCTTCCTGAACTCATTGTGTCTGTCTTTTAGAAGTTTATTACATTTCTTTGTAACAAAATGTACTAGAGTTTCTATCAGTAACTGATTTGACTGTTGTTGCAACTCTGAAATAAACCTTTTACATCTGGTGACAGAACATAACTGTCTAACATTTGAATATAATGTCAACATATTAACTTTTCTTGGTTCTTTACCTTTACAATTTTTGTCTGTACAGTCTAACCTTTGGATAATGTCATGCACTGTATTTTTATGACATTGTACACACAATAAACATTTTATACCACACATGATTTTATTTCAGATACCAGTTAAATATTATAATCCATTTGCATAATGCCTTACTATCAAATTGCAATCCATTTGCATAATGCCTTACTATTAACTTGCCCTAATAAGGTTTTACATTTGCTAATATGCTGTATATACATTTATTCTGTTATTATTATTACCTCTATGGCATTCATACTGTATGTAACACAGAATAATTTTCTTACCAGTCAACAGACAGGCAGATGGCCAAGCTGCTTTACTGTAGATGGTTGAAAAGTTTCTGTAGTCACTTGTGAAGTTGGTAGAACAAAACTGGCAGATTCAGTCTTACAACTTCGTCTTGTACCTTTTCTGGAGAATTTATGGAACTGCTCCACCTTCATGCAATGCAGTCTCACCGGATTTAGACGTCTATTAACCTGTATTGCTACAAACTGTTAAACTGTAGAAATCTGAAGTACTTCACATAAACGTTACTGTGCTTTTACAGGAGTGGCATTACCCATTCACTCCCCCTGTTTTTGGATACAGGCTAGGAACGTTGTCAAAGGATCACCATTGAAAAATTATATTGCTCTGCTCTGCTTGCTGCTGCTTGCTGTGGGATTTGAAGTCTTCTTAAGACACACAGTCTTGCTGTGCTGTTTACTGCTGAATCTGAGACACATAGCTCTGCATGACTCCATCTGTAGTCTGTTTAAAGCACCAAGCCTTTCAAATTGCACACTGATAAAGAAATATATTTTGCAGCTATAAGCACAGTTACAGATAACTTATTTTATAACAAACCACATGTAGTCTGTCAGAGTTGTAGCATATATTTACAAAGTTTTCCTTCATTACAGATATGAATGATGACTTCTACAAAATACCTATCTCTGTCCTTCTCTCACATAACTGAATTACTACAATAGCTATATACAGAGCTAGTCACGCACATTTCCTCTTGGTATGTTTTTCTGGCCTTATGTGGGAAGTCACATAATGTCTGTTTTTAGACTTTTCTATTGTCCTTTTGTGATTTAAGCATTTTTGCTGATGTGAGGATGCCATTCTGAAAGGAAACATCTGTATAAGCTGTTCCTACTGGAAAAACATCACGTATTGCTGAATTTATAAAAAAGGAGTCTGTTAATAGATATTTGTTCTACAAACATGAGAAAATCATGTAATGCTTGTTTTCCAGTATTGCTTTCTTAGGCATTTTCTGATGCTGTGAAGAGAAGCCTGTCTGTTATACATATAGTATGAATGCACATTTTAAACTCTATACATATATTCAAGCAAACTTTTTCTTTCAGCATATTTACAACAGAATTAATTTCAGCTTTATATTCATAATATCTAACATCAACCATCATCTGCTCACCCCAGTCCCTACCCAAACTGCAAAATGTCACACAGGAAGCCTTTTCCTCTGTTGAAACATGGTTATCCGATGCCCAATTAATACTCAACCCAAACAAAACTAAACTACTCATCTTCCAACCCACCAAACATACTCAAAACAACTCTCACTTTAACATCACAGCAAAAGACATCACCACTATACACCCAACAGAACACACCAAATTGCTAGGAGTGGAAACAGACAATAAACTAAAATTTGACATTCACATATCCATGACCATAAAAAAGTCCACAAAAAACTAGGAGGTTATACAGAAATAAGCAACTTCACAAAAGCAGCAAGATTTTCAGTAGCAAATTCCCCCCCTCTCCCACCTCCTTTTATGCCTCCAGTATACAAATACCAACAACGTTGATCTAAACAAGCTAACAACTTGCTACAACAAAACACACAGGGCATAATACATCTCACCGTAGTCACCATACTCTCTCACACCTCAAACTCTGGCTTGCTGAACTGGGCTGGCTTCCTCCTTCAATGGTATCATATCACAAACACAAACTAGTAAACCATCCAACTCCCCAAACATCCCACTCAGATCCTCCCAGACCCTATCGCACCAGAGAACCCATTAAATCCAGCAACAAAAATCATTTGCAGATCACTAAAGCCAATAACTCTGCTGGTGAAGCACTATTCATTTGTTACATGCATTATTCCCTTCTTTCCAGCCCACTAACTTCCTTGATTATAGCAAGCTCGGATCATAAGCCTTTAACTGTGAAGCTTTTGTCCCCGGCTCCGCTGAAAATGGACCCATGTCCAGTCGACACCCTAGTTAGTTTTTGTGTTTCTTTGGTGTTTTGATAGTAAAGCCAGGCAGTCTCTCTGGACTTGAGGATTTGTTTGGTTTCTTTACTGAGCCAGGGGTTTGTAGAGGTTCTAACCTTGATTTTGCACAATGGAGTGACAGTGTCTAGGTATTGTAGAAATGTTTTGTTGAAATATGCTACAGCCTGGTCAAGTAGGACAGTTTTTAGGGGGGTCCAGTCTCAGTTACAGAGTAAAGTATTGAGGACCTCAGGAGAGATTTTTTTGTGTGTTTCTAGTGGATTTATAGTTAGTGGTTTTGCATATGCTTGTTCTACTATGTATAAGGTATATTATACAATGCCTCCCCTAAAACGTGCATGCTGATTGGCCAGCCCAACCAGCGTGCCCGTTGTAAATCCCTCAATATACTAACGGAAAAAGGTCCGGTCTCCCGGACTTTTTCCGTTAGTATAAAACACTGTCTCGCTATGTTAAAAGAGTTTAACATAGCGACACAGGTTTAAAAAAAGCAACGGAAATCTCCGTTGCTTTTTTTAAAGCTGTCTTGCTATGTTAAACTCCTTTAACATAGCGACACAGTGTGTAAAAAGCAATGGAGATCTTGCGATCTCCGTTGCTTTTTTTTTAAAGCTGTCTCGCTATATTAAATGGGTTTAACATAGCGAGACAGCTTTAAAATAAGCAACAGAGATACCCGTTGCTTATTTTAAAGCTGTCTTGCTATGTTAAACCCATTTAACATAGCGAAACAGTAAAAAAAAGCAACGGAGATCTTGTGTTCTCCGTTGCTTTTGCCCACAGTTCTGATGTACTGCGCAGGCGCGCAGTACATCAGAACTGCTGCAGAATACCAGACAGCTGCGGAAGGGCAGTAAACAGGCATTATACAATGCCATTATTTAAGAAAAGTAATTATTTCTTTTCTTAAATAATGTCATTGTATAATAGCAATAACCCACTTCTGGGTGTGGGTAATGCTGGATTTACCCACGGTTGGCTTTGTTTGGTCCCTCGGGCTTCTCCCTCGGGACCAAACCACACCAACCATGGGTAAATCCAGCATTACCCACACCCAGGCATGGGTTATTGCTATATTATGTTGTGTTCACTTAAGGTGTCTGGGAGACTGACTGTGTGGGGGTACAATGTGGGTTTGTTAGTTAGGACCCAGTCAAGGATGAATTCCCTTTTAGATTTTTTTATCACATCTAGTTGGACTTTGGACTAGCTGCTGGTAGCCATGGAGATTTATTAGATTACTTGGTGGTCCTTATATACAGGTGAACCAATCTAGGTTGAAATCCCCCAGAATAAGGGTTTCTTGTGAATATGTGGAAGAACACCAGGATAAGAAGTCTTCAAGGCTAGCAGGTGTATTACCAGGTAGAATATAGATCACAATTGTGGTGATGGCCTTTTTAGGGTGAAGTTGAAGTTGTGAGATAAGTATGCCCCAGTTATTGGGGGAGGGGTAAAAGTTTGGTATTTGACATAAAGTTAAATTGGACTTTTACAGTAAGGCAGTTCCACCCCCTTTACGAAGTGGTCTGTCTTGTCTAATGATATTGTAGCTGGTAAGGAGAACTTCTGAGTTAGCTATGTTTTTATTTAGCCAGGCTTCCGTTAAAGCAACTATGTCTGGGGTGTAGTGTGCTATTATGGCTTGGAGTTCTGGTATTTTATTTTTGATATTTCTAATATTAATATTTAGCATTAAAAGATGGTTGGTTTTGCTGCTGTTGTTGATTTGCCCAGGGATGAAGATAGTGGGGGTATTATGTTCTGACAAATGTGTTGGAGCAGTTTGTGTTGCACAGCATGGATTTGGGCCCGGGTTTGGGTGGATGTCCCCACTTATGGTGAGCCTAGTGTTAAAATGGTGATACAGATGTTGGAGTTTGGTGATTAGTGTGAGAAAGTTTTATTTTTTTTTTTGGGAGTAGGAATGAGAGCATATGTGTTTAGTTCTGAATTGATCTGTTATGTAGTTCTTGAAGAATTGTGGGCAGATATTATTATAATGTGCGGTGTCTATATATGAGAGTGCATAATATAGTGTTGTGCTACTAAGTTTAGGGATATTGCTAGGGTGATAACTTGTGCAGTTATAAAGAATTATGAGAAGACAAACTAGACTTAGCTGTGTGATAGTCATGGTTATAAAGTTTAAGTTGGTTCTAGGTGGAGACGTGGAAAGGATTATAGGGTTGCACTATATGTGGATGGGTAAGTAGTGTGGGGTGATGTAATAATGCCTAGTGGGAATGAGTGTGGTTGGAAATATTTTGTGGTGGAGCAAGTGGGTGTGATGTAATGTGATCTGACTTGAGGAGCTGGACTGGTGGATGTGATGTGAGGTTTAGCTGTGGGTGTGGTTGCGATTACTATAAATGTAGCGGTAGAGGGGGAGGGAAAGAATTGGGGGCAGGACAGGGGAACGGAGAGAGGTCGAGCATTAGCAAGGGTGAATGAAGCAGGCAGAGCCCACCAAGACAAGAGTAATAGACAGCAAAAATGTTTCCATATCCCCTGACTGATTTTGTATAGCAAATAAATAGGTTGTTACTAGGCTGACAACCACTAGGACCCTGACAAGTTTAACCACTTTCCCCAAATCATTTGAGTCCCAAGTATCATATGAGAGGCATGCTACTAGGCAGATTAACCAAAGATTTGTGTGTGGGGGGAGGGGGGTGTTAGGATAATACTTTTCTTACTTGACGGCTTCTATCCATAAGGAATGTGGGGGTTAGACCAGGGGTAAATTTACAATTTCCCATCCATTCATGAGGTCCATCAGGTCAAGGTATTATCAGAATAGGAAACACAAAAATGAAGACAGCCAGCACTATATGGAGATTCCAAAACTTTTTTAAGTCTTATTCTTATTCTTGATCCATTTTAATACATGTTAGTACATATTAGGAAGTCCCAAAACCTCCTAAATCTTAACACACAAACTGGTTTCAGCCCAAATGCTTCTATCAATGTCATCAAGCAACCAGTCTTGTTCCTTTATATATAAAAGCAATCACCCTCATCACCAGTACAAAATCTCCAGCAATTAACCACCTAACTGTTCCAAAAACCCCAAGTCATAAATGGACATATCTAATAATAAAACATATAAATAGCTATACATAATGTATTTGAACCACCATATAGGACAACAAACATATATCTTTACAGGTGTTCATTGAGACCAGGGGGGAATAACCCACCCAGTCTAATTATCCATGGTTTTTCTTTCTTGTTTAAAAATTCACACCAATTAGTTTTATTAAATCTAAGGCTACGAACCTTATCAATAACAATAAAGTGAAAATTGGACATATTATGAACCAGAGTGTGTTTATAGAGTGCATTGGTAACAACTTTGTTTCTTATATTACCTAAATGTTCCAAAATATGCAGTTTAAGAGATCTGGATGTTTGTCCAATATAAAAACCAGAGCAATGGCAAACAGCCAGATACACTACCCAGTTACTACTACAATTGGCAAATGTCTAAATCTCAAAAACACCTTTAGTATTTTTAGTGGTAAATTCCTTAGTTTTGAGAACATATCTACAAAAACTGCAATGTTCACAAGGGAAACATCCAAATAGTGTTTATATCACGTTATCGAAAGATGAAAATAGCGAATGCTATTTCATCAAACCTAAAATATCTAAACCACATAATAGCGAACATTCAGAACAGCAAATGTTTTCCTTGGGAAAATAAATTGCTATTCCAAAACACATACACACAGCACAAGCACACCTAAAAAACATCAATCCACACACATACACTTATAATCCTACAACTAACCCTACACTAAACTATACATACACTACTATCAATCCACTTAACCTTGCTTGTTTTGCTGGAAGGCGTTTTGAAATTTAGTCTATTTGGCAGTTTCATGTATGAGCATATCACTGTTTTATTTGGCCATTTTCTGAAGGGCTTTTTAACTTGTTTGTTGGTATTGGAACTGTGTTTCAAGCAAGCCGATGCATTTTTAATACTAGGGCCATGTTCGTTGTCGACATACTAAAGTGTTTTCCCCATTGAGTTTCATGCAGTCGGCATGATACACACCATTTCAAGCTTGGTTGAGAGTTTGGACTTTAATCTCATGATTTATTGATGGTTAATGAATGTCTTTTGAATTGTATGGCTACCCGACATTTGCAAATTGGAGTTGTTTCATTGGAACAAAGGAACTTTGGGCACAAGAATAACTTTTGAGAGATACCAGTACAGGCTTGGTCTGCCTTTTTTACTGATGGCGTTGTGGGAATTTATTTCTATATTATGGGCTTCGTATGTGGAGGTATTAATGATTTATTTGGTTTTTGAACAGCCTGTAGACTTTTATGCTATTATTGCAGTTGTTCCAGCAAGTCGAGGAACTGTTTGGATTGTATTTTTTCTGTATACGGGATCTTTGGTTAATATGTCATATAACTGACTTCTCCTTCATGACATACTAAAGTGTTTTCCCTATTGAACTTCATGCAGTTGGCATGATATATGCCATTTCAAGCTCAGCGGAGAGTTTGGACTTTCATCTAAAGGTTTATTGATGTTTAATGAATGTTTATTGTATTGGATGGATACCCGATATTTTCAGAGTGGTTTCATCGGAACAAGGGAACTTTGGGCCCAAAAATAATTTTTGAGAGATACTAGTACAGGTTTGGTTTACCCTCTTTTTTGCCGGCGGCGTTGTGGGAATCCATTTTGTAATATGGGCTTTGTATGTGGAGGTACTAACCATATACTTGGTGTCTGAACAGCCTCTAGACTTTTGTGCTATTACTGCAGTTGTTTTCCAGCAAGTCGAGGAACTGTTTGGACTGTATTTTTTCATTTACAGATTGCACTCTTTGGATAACATGTCACTTAGGTGACTTCTCTTTTGTAGTTCCGTGCAATCGGCAGCTTACAAGCCATTGCAGGGGTGATTTAATTTGAGCCTCCATTTTTGATTCATTGGCTGATTTCTGGACTTGAAACAACCACTTATGCTCGAAGACTTGTGTCTGTTGGGAATATAGTATATATAGAACAAATAGTACATTTTATAATGGCTTTAAATTTGGTCAGCCACATAAGCTGTTGAGTTCCATTTTGTCTGGATGCAATAAGCTTTTGGAGGGGATGCTTGTGGTTTGTAAGGTCTCATTTATTCTTTGGATTCATCAATATATAAGTTTCTAGTGGGATATTGTTCTCTAGCAGGTAATGATTGTTTGTCAATATAAGAACAAAGGTTTGATTTACTGTTTATAATTGTTTTTCTTTTGCTATTAAAACATGTTCTAACTATATATATTAACTTATTGGTAATGCTGGGACTTCTGTTCTTCACTGGATTAAATTATCCATTGTTTAGCAACATTTATAATGCTTGAATGTCAATATAAGAACAAAGGTTTGATTTACTCTGTATAATTGTTTTTCCTTTGCTGCTGAAACATATTCTAACTATATATATTGATTTATTGGTATTTTGGGCCTACTTTTCTCCATTGGGTTAAATTATCCATTATTTAACAACATCTATAAGGCTTACACAAAATGTTTTGATCCTTTTTAAGCCTTAAAGGTATATTGTTATTGTATTAAGTATTCCATACTTATCAACATTCTACAAGGCTTAAAGGAAATTACTATTGTATTTTTTGATTGGTTGATCTGTCATTCATTTGCTTATTAGGGCCATGCCTTAGGCAGTATATTCTGCTGGTAGGGGCCATAGTTGGAAGATTTTTTGTAAGATTATGGATGGATCTCATGACTATTTTGCAGGGCCTATCGGCCGATAAGGAGGGCATTGAGATTTTTGATACTACCAGATCCAAAACTGATGGTTTGTCGTCAAGTAGGGGCAACAGCTGTCAATCTTTGTTTGATAATATCTTCAAAAGCATGAAGTCTTTAAGATCAAGTGTTTGGCATACCAAGCTATTTAAAGCTTACATTCAAAAAGGTATCACGCAAAGGGGTTTAAGGGTTTGGATGAAACCACTAGTGGGCCAACCCGATGAAACATTGCTTACTACCTGGGCTAATATACAACAAAATTCCTCATTGGAATTTGTTAAAGCTTTATACGATTTTCATGAACGGAGGGTGGAAACTCTGATTTCTGAAGTTTCTCAAATTTGTCAAGAGGCCAAACAATTTGAACATACATCTTCATATAGGGAATGCCTTAAGAAACTTAGTGGGGATTTGTTGTCTTTTGAAAAGGAGTTGAAGGATCCGTAAATTCAATAGGGACTCTAATGATTACAGTCAGGGCCATCCCTTTGAACCAAGGAAAAATGTTAAATTCTTTAAAAATAATGAGTTTATCCCCAAAAATAAAAGGAAGAGGAAATCCATTCTTAAAAAAAACAGTGATGCTTCAGAGGATGATTTTTCATCTCATACCGAAATTGAAACATATATTTCCCAAACATCACCAGCGCATAAGTGCTGTCCTTCTACAGATGGCTCAATGGGTTTAGATAAGATCCCTTTAGGGGAAGTAGGAAACGGGGGGGACGTAAACATAAATCTTGGGTTCAGTTCAGGTTTAACATTGGAGAAGATGCTACAAATATTGGAACCCAAAAATGTTCAAACAAAAAATGTAATAAATATCTCTTTTGTGGTTCTATCTGCTATTGAATATGGTCTACTGAATAAAGAGTTGAATTTTATACCCAGTTTTATGGTTTCTGAAAGTGATTTTGTACAAGATCCTTTGTCTTTTTGTTGGTTACGTAACCTTAAGGTATTTTTCAAAGATTCTGATTATGTTGAAGGGTCCCAAGACATTGGATTTCAATTTCATCCCTCATCTTTTATACCACCAATGAATAAACATGTTGAAAATTTTCAGAAATGTACATTAAAAGAGCTACATTTCCATTTGGGCCTTAGTGAGGGGGTACTTTCCAACAATTTAAATCTACAGGAGAGGGAAGCACTCAGCTCACTTAGAAATAGGAAAGATTTGGTTATTATACAGGCCGATAAGGGAGTTCCATTTTGGTCATGGATTGGATTATGTATGAGGCTGAAGCCAATAGACAGCTTATTGATAGGAGATTCTATATGATGATGCCCATTGACACCACCCCACGGTTTAAAACACAAATTGATAATTTTTTTTGGATTTAGCCATCGATGAGGGTATAATTGATGAGAAAACATGTTTTCATCTTAAGGTTAAGGAGCCGGCTTCACAATTTCTTTATCTGTTGCCCAAAGTGCATACAAATCTTCATAACCCCCCTGGTCGACCAATTGTTTCATGTAGGGGGTCATTAACGGAGCCCATTTCTGTATATCTTACAAAGTATCTTAAACCTCTTTTGCAAGCTGTTAGGGCTAGAATTAAAGATACTACATAATTTCTAAATATCATTGCTGATGTACAACTGGAAGATGAATGGTTGCTTTGTACTTTGGATGTTACATCACTTAATACTAGCATTCTTCACTGGGCAGGGCTGTTGGCATTAGACTTTTGGCTTACTGAGTTGAGGTTATATAGTCCTGGTTTCAATACCTTCCTTCTTTCTTTAACTGAGCATGTGCTGACAAAAAATGTCTTTCTCTTCAATGGTAAATGTTATTTGCAAATGAGGGGTACTGCAATGGGGGCTTCTTTTGCCCCCATTTATGCATACATCTTCATGGGATATGTTGAACACTTTATGATCTATGACAAATGCCATAACATCTTCATTGAGGAGATCGACATTTGGAGAAGATTCCTGGATGACTGCCGGATGGTGTGCCAATCTGATGTTACATACTTGGGAGACTTTGTGCATTATTTAAATGAAAATAAATGGGGTATCCATTTTACAGTTAATTTTGATAGGAAATGTATTTTCTTTTTGGATGTGATGATTAATAAATAAGATGATTGTACCCTTCAGAGCACAGTGTACAGAAAGCCATTTCATTCTGCCTCCCTTCTACATGCATCCAGCTGTCATCCAGGATATATTGTTAAGAATATTCATAAATCCCAGTATATGAGGTTTAGACGCATATGTTCTAAAGAAGTGGATTTTGTTCAATTTAATGAAGATTTAATGAGGAGGTTTATGGAATGAGGATATTTGGCCAAGGACCTAATCTCAACCAGTGATACAGTTGGAAAGATGCACAAAGAGGATTTGCTAAGTTATCAGAGCCATAAGTCCAATAGTGGATCTAAAATTAGATTCACAATTTGGTAGGAACACTAAACAGTTGACTAATTTGGTCCAGCGACATTGGGACATTTTGTTATCTGATGAGTATTTGGGATAGGATTATAGGGTTAGTACTAGATAATAGATGTGCCTTTTCCTTTCATAGGGGTGTCACTTTAGGTGGACGCTTCAGCTTCTATAAAAAACATCCTTTTTCCAATGAGAAGATTCAGCGCATTTTGGATGGCACTAGATTATTTGGATGTTTCCCTTGTGAACATTGCAGTTTTTGTAGATATGTTCTCTAAACTAAGGAATTTACCACTAAAAATACTAAACGTGTTTTTGAGATTCAGACATTTGCCAATTGTAGTAGTAACTGGGTAGTGTATCTGGCTGTTTGCCATTGCTCTGCTTTTTATATTGGATAAACTTCCAGATCTCTTAAACTGCATATTTTGGAACATTTAAGTAATATGAGAAATAAAGTTGTTACCAATGCACTCTATAAACACACTCTGGTTCATAATATGGCCAATTTTCACTTTATTGTTATTGATAAGGTTGGTAGCCTTAGATTTAATAAAACTAATTGGCATGACTTTTTAAACAAGAAAGAAAAAGCATGGATAATTAGACGGGGTGGGTTTTTCCCCCTGGTCTGAATTGACATCTGTAAAAAATATATGTTTTTTCTCCTATATGGTGGGTCAAATACATTATGTATGGCTATTTATATGTTTTATTATTAGGTATGTTCATTTATGACTTGGGGTTTTTGGAACAGTTAGGTGGTTAATTGCTGGAGATTTTGTATTGGTGATGAGGGTGACTGCTTTTGTATATAAAGGAACACCATTGGTTGCTTGATGACATTGATAAAGGCTTTGGGGCCAAAACGGGTTTGTGTGTTAAGATTTAGGAGGTTTTGGGCCTTCCTAATATGTACTAACATGTATTAAAATGGATCAAGAATAAGACTTAAAGTCTTGGAATCTCCGTATAGTGCTGGCAGTCTTTATTTTTGTGTTTCCTGATTTTTGGCTTTTGCACTTGCTGTCCATGCGAAGCTACATGTCCGTTATTAGAATAGAGTCATGAATGAACTCTGCTTTACATGGATAGTGCGTCTATTCCAAAGTGTGGGGATTGTTTGAGACACATATCTATCTCTCCCGCATGTTCTTTATGTGTTACAAGCAAAATTCAGATTCCTGGAACTAGTGTTTCTGGTGCTGTTTGTTTTGTGCATGTGCAACAGATCCATCAGGACTGAGTCTGAGGAAGCAATGTAAGCTAGGCAAAGATTCCCTCTCAGCAGCCTGTAGATGACTGAATACAGAGTCAGAGCATTTAGGTGATCAGTGTAGGACAGAGTATTCATGTCCTGAATTCTCCTGGTGAGAAACCTTTGTGGGCATTGCAATTCCTTTGTGGGCATTCAGACTGTTGCAAGTGATTATATACATGCTAAAGGGGGCATTGTATTCAATGTTATGTCTAATAAGGGCCAGGTTGACTGGTTCTATAACTTCCTTCATCCTGGATGCCATAGCCTTGGTTATAAGTTGAGCGACATGCAATGATTTTCTTTTTACCTTAGCAAAATGTTGGTCAAAGGCCAGATTGCTGTCTACATATTTTCCCAGATCACTTACTATTGGATTAACTCTTAGGAGCATTTTATCAATGGAGTAATTAACTTGCATTGATATTTTCCCCAAAGAGTATTATAATGCAGTTTTAGCATACAGTTTTAGGCCATGGCTTTGGCACCAGTCATTTGTCTGTGTTAAACCCACTTGCAAGATGTTTGTGTGTTGGGGGAATCTATAATAGCTCACAATTTACAGTCATCTGTGAGCTTGGTGAGCCAGAGGCCTTTAACATTGGCCTTGGCATCCGAGAAATAGATGCCAAAAAGGAGCAGGTCCAGCATGGAGCCCTGGGATAATCCACTGGTGAAGGTCTCTTGGTGGAAATGGTCTCATTGATCCTGACGTCTTGAGTCTTGCCTGTGAGCCATGTGGCAATCCAATGAGTTATGTAACTGTTTAGACCTAGCTCAGAGAGCTTGTCAACAATGCATGTATAGGGTATTGTATTGAATGCCTTAGCCAGGTCACAATATGCAGTATGCACTGTTTTTCCTTCACTCATTGTCTTGGTGACCTTTTCATAGAAAGCAACCTGGTTAAATAGGCATGACCTTCCCTTAACAAAGCCAGACTGGGATAAGTCCAGTATCTGTAGGTCGCCAATGTACTTGTTTATCATTTCCATAATAATTTATTTCAAGGCTTTGCATATTTGGCTTGTTAGACTGATGGTCTGTATTTCCCTGGATCAATTGATGGCCCTCCCTTGTAGAGGGAAATGAATGTTGTAGTCCTCCATTCACTTGAAATGTGGCCTGTTTCAAGGCTGTAGTTGAAGAGTACTTCAAGTGATCCTGATAGGTCACGTTTTAGACGTTTCAGGAGGCAACCAAGGATGTTGTTGGGATCCATGGAGGCAGTGATCTTTGCTTCAGCTGATGCTGCTAGCATCTGGTCCTTACTGATAGCTGGGGGATATATGTTGGAGGGGATTTAACCTAGTGGAGCTGAGGTGGAATGGAGGATAAATTTTGAGCTCAATTTATTAGCCAGTAGATTTGCTATATTACCCTGATCAGTGTAGGTGGTACCATTAACCACCAGTTCAGCACATTGTAGTGTGTTACCTCTAAGGTTCCAGATGTAACTGAAGAAGGCCTTCTAATTGACCTCAGCTTGCAAGGATATCCTGAGTTCTTATTTGGCCTTATTGGACTAAATTAGACCTCAAAGTTTCTTGTTTAGTTCTGAAAGAGAGCACTTGTCTTTAAGAGAGTTGCTTTTCCTGATTTTGACCATGATTTTGTTTTATTTTATGATATATATATATATATATATATATATATATATATATATATATATCCTCTCTTCATTGAAAACCTTACTTCACATACACCTAACTTCACTATGCGAATGCTCTTGCTCCCACCCCACATAATCTCCCTACACTATAGCTACTTTCTATATGCTATACACAATAGCCTCCCATTGTTTTGTAACCCTAATAAACTCTAGGAATTAGCATAACTCCTGGAATGGTACAATTCAGTAGCCTAGATATTAACTGCATGAATTAGCATAACTGTTAAAAAATTTAGACTGTTTCTGTTATTGCATTGTGCTAATATGTTAAACTGTTAAAAACTTTGACTGTTTGTAAATATTACTTATTGCATTGTACTAATATGTGCACTCTATTAATATGTGTTTTTCTATTTGTTTAATTTTGCTTCATTTGTACACATTATATTTCTCTAATAACTTACTCATGTTAAATCTGTAATTTTCTGGTGCTTTTCTCCCAAGCACTCCATTGAAAATGGGCTCCTTGTAGCCCAATGGACTATCCTGGCAAACAAACTATAAATAAATAATATATATGGGTCCAGGACTGATGATCACCTACACGCTTCAATGAAACTGAAATGGGCGAGCATACTTTTGCGAAAGTGCTTTTTCATCGAAAAAGCACTTTTGAGAAACTGAGCTAAAAAAAAGAAAAAAACATGAGAAAATGGCTTTTGCTGAGATCGCGGCACAGTGGTGATAAGGGAATATTCCCCTTTCCCCACTGTAGTGCGATCTCGGAGTCAGAATATAAAAGTAGGTGGGTGTGGGGTGCAAAGGGGCTTGCCCCCTGCATAAACGTGATTACTGTTATCTTTTTTTTTAATCTTGCCTTTTTTTGTTTTCTTTAGCAGACTTTCGTGAATGTGCTTTTTCTGTAAAAAGCGAAAGTGTGCTCGATTGTTTCAGTTTCGTTGAAATGTGTCATCGGTAATTAGTCCTAGATCCATATATATATATATATATATATATATATATATATATATATATATATATATATATATATATTGTTTAAGTGAAGATTCCACCAGTCATACCTCTCAACTGTCCCTGATTTTCAGGGACGTCCCTGATTTTTACTCAAATTTTAACTCTGTCCCTCTTAATCCCACCTAAAACTAGTGACTTTTTGGAGGAAAGGTGGTGAATTACACTTAAAGAATAATGACAATAATTGAGAGTTATAAACTTCTTTTACTTCAGTAAATGTGTATTAATTCCTATGCTCTGATTCTGTCAATGTTTCAAGTTAATAGCAATAATATTTCAAAAGTGTCCCTGATTGTCCCTGATTTTTTTCTTGACTTGTCCCTGATTCTGTTGAAATTTGTCCCCAGTTGGTTGAGAGGTCTGTGGGTTTGTTTTTATGGCTTTTTTGGGTTTATTTCTGGTAAGTACAGCAGCATCTATGAAGCCAACGTGTTTGTATAGTGACTCTATGAATAATTTTCCAGTGGTCTCAGGGTTGGGTGAGCCTTTAATTTTGACAAACTGTTACTTAATAGGATGTAGTTTGCCTTTGAATAGTTCCTAACTATTACTGGTTTAGCTGGACTTGCTGGATTGATTTTTACTTCAAATGAGATAGCTTTGTGATCCAACCTCACTAGTGAGGAAGTGACATGGGAGGGGGCAGCACTCCCATATTGGTGAGTACTCGATTCAGTATGTTTGATCCTCTGGTTGGATCATGCACTATCTGTGCCAGGGTGTTTGTGTTAATAAGGTCCAGGAAGCATCATGCCTGTGAGTTTGAGGCAGTGCATGTTTCCCCGTCTATACAGTGGTAGTTAAAGTCACCCATGAATATGAATTTTGGTTAGATGGTGAGCAGCTCTAGTAGGTATAGTTAAGAACCATGAGACATTAGGGGCATAGATGGTGACCTGTAGGTTGCCATGATATGGTGAGGGACCTTACCTCTGGTAACCTGCACATGGATGAGCATAATTATACCAGCCTGTTTACTGACCTAGAGGTATGATTTGCTGTTAACGCAAATCAAAACACCTCCACTTTTGGCCCCAGTCTGCTCTGTTGTTGGTCAAAATGTGTGGAAAGCTCTGTAACCTTGCACTTCAGGAGTATTTTCTATGTCTTTAAACCAAGTCAACCAAGTCTCTGTCATGGTAAAGATGTCTACATTCCCCAGGAGAGGAGAGCTTGAAGGGTGTGGAGTTTTTGTTTAGGCCCTGAGCATTGACAGTAACACCTTAAGGATGTTTTAGAATTTTTCACTATGTCTGTAGTTTTGTTTTTTTGGCATTGCCTAAAAAGGCTCTAAGGGGGATGAATAAAGTTTTAGGTAATATCCAAAAAGCAAAGGGGAGTGGACAGGTGCAACCCAGCCTTGGCAAAGCAACATAGTCTTTTGACCATGTTCTCCCATGCTGACAGATATTGGATCCCCATGGAATGACACCAGAAACTAAGCAAATTATTAAAATCAATAATTTTATGTTCATACTGGGCATCATACTTGGTGGAAGTAGAATGCTGCTCAATACAAGTCTTATACCCATCTGTGACACATGTTCCCAGAGATCCATTATGCTCTTTCCAGGTAGCCCAGTGAGGTAATTCTCAGGTCATTTACACTCACATGGACTATAATAGAATCATACTGGCACCTGCGGTGTAGTAATTGAGTACATGCAAGATCCAGGCTCCGGATAGGCAACTAGCCATTATCTTCTGTTTGTTCATCCTGGTGAGTGGGGCATCTGTGTTTCACACAATGTAGTCCCCAATGAAAAGAGCATTAGGTAAACTGCTTGCGTGCCTTATGGGTTTTGTACTTGGGGACCATTATAGGTTCATAGGTTCATAGATTAGTACTAGGCTAACTGCCCTTGTGAGCCATTTTAAGCCTAGCCAATTATCCCTTGTGAGACTCAAACCCTGCACCTTGTGTTCATAAGGCAAACACCTTAACCATTAGGCCACCCTCATTAGATAGATTATGTAAGATGTTTGGTGTTGCTTTTGGCATGTGCTTTAGTGATTGCTGAGGAGCAGTGTTGCCATTAGGAGGCATTGGAAGTCTTTGAGATTTGAGAAGGTTTCTTTTAAGTGACTCGGCAGAAGACAATCTGTGTGTGTGCTGATCAATATGTGTGAGGCATATAGTGTGGGTATTCCTGGCAACCTCATTTTTATTGGAAATTTTTGCTTCCAAGGAAGTTGTGTATTTACATCCCTTGCATACTGTGTTATTTTCTTTAATGATTAACTGGTTGTCTGAGAACATGACACAATTGCTATATTGCCTTAGGATGCCCAAATACACCAAGCTGGTCACAGAGACATTTAGAAATAGCACATCCATATTATTTGTAATAGTGTTAGCTGTTTAGGATTAAGGATTGGGTTTTAGCAGGGGTCTTCTAGGGTAGTTTCTGTAGTTAAGGGCAAGATGTTATATAATGCTAGGATATGGTAGTGCTATTTGATACACAAGCTAGCCACTCTAAGCTTATTTTTGCATAATGCCACACTGTTTAACAGATTTCAGATCTAATCTCAACGTTTTAGGAAAATTTTACTGTCTAGGCATTTAATACTATATAGGGCACTGCTAACCGCTGTTGTTTGGTGGTCAACTCTGTGCAGAGAAAAAAAAATCTCATAAACTGACTCCTATGCCCTCTAGCCAATAAATAACCACATTTACTGTAATGCTTCCAAACTCAGAAAGAGCAGATAAATATCTTCTGCGACAAGATACATGATCATGCAATTTCTTAATAAAAAAGCACAGCAAAAGCAGCTCTCAAGTACAGATTAAACAACAAACTACCAAACAACTAAGTTGCTAGCTAATTCACCCTTCTGCAAAGAGATTTAGTGGTACTCATACTAGAAAACCAACAAACAGAGAAATTACTATTTTGCCACAAAATTAAATAAATGCTTTAAAAATGCTCAAAATAGTAGTATTCACTATATAAAGGAAGTACACTTGCAGTTAATCAAGAGAATATGCTTATCTTTTTTATTTTTATTTTTTATTTTATTCTAACATTTGTTAACCGGGAAAGTCTGACTTGGAACAAAACCAATTTTTAGTGGAGGCCCGGGGAGAAACGCTCCAGATGCATGTCTTTCTAATGTGGGAGGAAACTTTATTATCTTAGCTTAGATGGCTGTGGATGCAGTTGAAACACTGGAAAGTGTTGCAGAATTCTATGCAAGTGAAGAAAGAGCTTTGCAATTTACCTGATCTATAGTACAGAAAACAGCTTGTAAACTGACTGCTATGCCCTCTAGCCAGTAAACAACCACACTTTGAGCTTCCTCCAATGCTTCCCAACTCAGAGAGACCAGGTAAACACCTTCTGCCACAAGATGTATGATCCTGGAATGTTTTAATGGAAAAGCACAGCAAAATCAGATCTCAAGTGTAGATTAAACAGCAAACTACCAAACAACCAAGTCCCTGTCTAATTCACCTTTCTGCAAAGAGATTTGGAGGCACACAGTCTAGAAAAGCCAACAAACAGAGAAATTACTACTTTTGCCACATAATTAAATAGATGCTTTAAAATGTTCAAAAACAGTAGTGATCACTATATAAAATAAATACTAGTGCATTTAATCAAGAAAATATCCGTAGCTTGGATGGCACTGGATGCAGTTGAAACACTGGAAAGTGTTACAGAGCTCTCTTTAAGTCAACTTGTTATATGAAAACACAAAAAGCACTCAGATTCTGGCCTGCTGTAAATTCTGCAACCTGAATAATACCTGAAGAATAACAGTTTTCTTCAGCACTTATACAACTATATGACTCGCCTATAGATTAAGTCTGAAATATCCATGGTGTTTTAATCATATTTTGTAGAGCATCAGCTGATGTGTTCCCTTTGAAATGAGTAAGACTTAAGAAGCAACATGATTATGAGGTATTCAAGTCTTAGATTAACAAGAAGTAAAAATAAAACCACTAAAAGGACATCAGTGGTTCACAAAATTGGTTTTGAACATTTAGAACTGTCTCCCTGCAATAATTAAGTCAGCAGCATGTTTTTCTGCTTTAAAAATAATTTGGAAGTTTGTATGATTGATAAGGTATATGAATTGTAATAGTGGCTGTATGTCACAGTTGTGTCATCTTTCTTGAATTAGTTTTTATAAGTAAAACATTTTTTCTAGCATTGTGAGATAATCCAAATAACTTCCAATCATCTGTTCCCATTGCTGGAGATTTTAATAGACCAGTTATACTCATCACTGGACCTGCCGGAGGCTGTGGGAGGGAATGATTCATTTCAGCATCCTTCTGTACTGAAAGTGCAGCTGGTGTTGTAGATTTTAATGAGCTTGACTGTGATGTTTTGTGTCAATGTGATTGATTCATACAAATCTTCACTGTGCAATTTTTAAATATATACCAATGTACCAGATTGCTCAGATGACTTCCTCTTACACAAAACTTTCTCACAGCTGAAGATTAATTACAAAAAGAGATACTCAACAGCTTTTATTAAGGCTACAGTGGACTTATATGAAGCTCATATGAAATAGACTGATACCCTTTGCAGAACTAAATAATTTTGATAACATCAAGATTACAATTCTAACAACCTGCTGCACAAAAAATAGAAAACATCAATGACTCCTGGTTCAAGTACTGAAAAGGTTGAATTTGAAATAAACAGTATACAGCTTACGCAGATTTTGGAAACTCTTCACTGCAGTAAATTTGAATTCGGTCCTTCTAGTAACACAGTATGCAGATTACTATGACAGATGTAGACGATACATTACTTTTCTTCAAATCAGGAACTTAATCTGTTGCCCCATAGCTCTATCATCTAATCTATCATCAAAATGAATCTGTGAGCTTAGTGTCTCTGCTCCTTTTTACAACAGCACAAATATTTCCAGCTCCAGGTTTGGGCATGTGATTTGATCTCTTATCTGGTTAATAATCTGATATAGTTTTTAGCTGGGCAATAGTTAGACATAACATCCCTAAATATAGTTTTTTATTTTGGGTATTGGAATTATTATTACTGTAATTATTATTATTATTTCTAATAGCAATTTAATTGTTAGAATTCAGTGTAGTCAACTATACTGTTGAAACCCACTAATCACAGCCCTTAAAGCTCTCTCCAGCCAAGATTGTGCTAGACAATCAAGAGAAGAAGGTTAATACCTGCACTACACCTCAAGCAACACATAGCCCTTCAAAACTCATGCCACCAACATCCACACATAGTAACACTAAACCCACTTATGCGGAGGCCCTTTACATTAACCTGCCCAAGCAACAAGGACCTTCGAAGCTGAAATGTAAACAAACACCAATCACAACCAAAGTGAAACATACATCAAAACACCAGTGTGCCACCAAACAACACCCCCTAAGGCAAGACAATGTACCCAACACTTTAGTCATAGGTGACTCTATAGTCAGGCACACTGATGTCCTACTCACCAGGCTGAACAAGGAGAAAATTACTGTCAGCTGCCTGCAGGTGCCTGGATCTGCCACATAACGCATGCACTCAAGTCACACCACAACAAGTACAAATACGACTCTGTCATTCTCCATGTTGGAGTGAATGACTTGAGACGTACCTCCCTGGACTACATGAAAAGAGACATGGAAGAGCTCTTGGATCATGTGGCCCAGGCAGGTATGACCCTAGCTCTGAGCAGCATCCTGCCTTCACCCATAATGATACCACAGTATAAGGACAAAATTATTGACTTCAACAATTGGCTAAGTTTCTGGTGTCATTCAATGGGGATCCAGTACCTATCTGCCTGGGATGACATGATTAATAAACCACAATGCTTTGCCAGAGATGGTCTGCACCTGTCGCCCCTGGGATTCAGGTTACTGGTTAAGGCTCTTGCCACAACTACAGTACCTTTGTTAGGCAAGGCTCAAAGAACAAAACCACCGCCGTAACAGATATAAGCATGGAAATCTGAAAGTAATGCTACTCAATGCTAGAAGTCTAAACCTCAAAATGCACTTTCTGGAGGCACTCCTAAAAATGGAGAACATCAATATTTGTGCAGTAGCTGAGACCTGGTTCAAGGCTCCAGAGAGCACCCCTGCAATACCAGGCTACAACTCTTACCACACTTTTCGGCCAGCAAACCTGGACCGAAGCACTAAAGGTGGAGGAGTGTCCATATACACCAAGGATATTCACACGTCCAGGCTAGTTGCCTAACACAATGCATCTGAAATTATACAGGTGCTACTAACACTAGGTAAGACTGCAATCCAAATTGTAGCTTGCTACAGATCCCCCACTATGCCCCAAGATTCTTTCTACACCTTTCTAAACATACTAGAAAATATTAAGATGCAACCAAACACCCTAATACTGGGTGATTTCAACTACCCTGCCATTAATTGGGAAAACTACTCGGGTACCAACACCTTTGTCCAATGGTTCTTGGAATTCATAAATTCCAACCCCCTGGATCAATTAATCCATAGTCCCACCAGGGGGGTCAAATATCCTAGACCTGGTCATTACTAATATGGGAGATCGATGCTCCACACCAGTGGTCACCCCCCTCGTTGGTCAGGTCTAACCATAAGCTAATCACCCTTGATGTCCACATCCCAGCCCCCAGTAGGGAAACCTCCATAAAAAAAACTTCTCCAAAGCCAACTTTATGCTACTCAAGTCAGAAGTGACAAACTTCATGACATCCATGCAGATGGGAACTGAAAGTTCGACCACTGAAACCCACACTTAGGCACTGTACAAGCACATCTCGTGCATGAATCATGCCATTCCAAACAGAACCAAGATGGTCTCCTTCAAAAAAGGAAGCCAATCTGGTGGTCCCCTGCCATAAACAAACTATATAACAGAAGGAAGAAACTGCTGCAGAAAAGAGGAGAATCCCAGGATGCAAAAAAACTCCCTCACCAGCCTCAGTAAGAAGCTGAGATTCCTCATAAAATCCTCAAAAGCTAGTTATGAAAATAAAATTGCCAAAGATTCCAAGGACAACCACAAGGCATTCTATAGTTATGAAAAGAATCTAAATGACAATGCTCAGATCTGCTCTGAGCTACAACAGAAGAGCATTAAATATACTGATCTCAAGGATATTGCCAGTATCCTGGCAGATCGATTCAGTGCCAACATCACCCCCCTCCCCCCCTAAAGGGCCCATCTCAATACCAAAAGATTGCAAATTCCGGTAATCACGGCCACACAGGTAAAAAACACACTCTCCAAAGCTAAGAATACAGCATCCATTGGGACCAGATGACATCCCGGGCTGTGTATTACATGAACTACAGAATGAACTGGCACCTCGCCTAACTGTCATGTTTAATCATAGCCTCTCCTCAGGCTTCATGCCCAATGAGTGGTGCACAGCTACAGTTATCCCACTCCACAAGGGGGGATCCACCTTGGATCCCGGGAACAATCGTCCCATCAGTCTGATGAGCCTGATCTGCAAAGCCATGGAACACATTATCATGGAACTTTTAAATAAAGACATTAGCAACCTTCAAACACTGGACCCCCGCCCAGTTTGGTTTCATAAAGGGCCGATCTTGTCTCCTCAACCTGATTGACTTCTTTGAACCAGTCTCCAGAGCCGTGGATGAGGGTAAGGCGGTCCACACAGCCTATCTGGACCTTGCCAAGGCCTTTGATACCATCCCCCAGTCTGGAATCATAGATAAACTTACTAAGCTGGACATTAATTCCTACTTAACTCGATGGGTTGCCAACTGGCTTACTGACAGAACCCACACTGTAAAAGTAGCCGACTCAAAATCCAGCTCCAGAAAAGTGGCAAGCGGAGTACCTCAGGGTTCAGTCCTGGAACCGCTCTTGTTTGGCATCTACTTCTCTGAAGTACAGGCCAGCACTAAGGGATGCTGGTTAACAAAGTTCGCAGATGACTGCAAACTGGGAGCCATTATTGAATCCCCAAATGATGTGTATATTCTACAAAAGGGCCTTACAGAAACCATGGGCTCAAGCTCAATGCCAAGAAATGTATAGTTATCCCCTTTGGGAAAAAACATGTACCCATGAATTACCACATAAGTGGCAGTACACTAAACACCAAAAGTGAGATAAGGGACTTAGGGACACAGGTGGACAGTGGTCTCACCTTCGATAACTACATAGCCACAACTGTCAGGAAATCTTTCTATGTGGCACACCTCATCACCAAGGGCTTTTCATCCAGAAAAAAGGAGGTCATTGTCCCACTGTACTCATCCCTCATTAGACCCATTATAGAGTACAACTCCCAGTTTGGTATGTACCTCACAAAACATCTGCAACAACTGGAAAGGCCACAGAAACACCTTACTAAAAGAATCACAGGCCTAAAGCAGATGCCCTATGCTGACCATCTAAAAAAACTCCAGCTATACTCTGTCGCATATCACCTACTCAGAGTCGGTCTCTGCTTAACATGCAAGGCCATGTCAAACCCAGTGCTGTTGGACATGCTACACTTAAAGAAATCCCAATCCCTCAGAGCCACATGCTTCAGGGATCTAAACCTGGTCATCACAATGAACAAAACATGCTGGAGGGATCCTGACCCAGAGACTCCCCATACTCTGGAATATACTGCCCATACATGTCAAGCTGAGTGCCTCTTTGGCCCTCTTCAAAAGAAGCCTTGACGACTGGATGGGAGATAGGAAATTCACCCCGGGAATCATGTCAGTTGCCCTGCTAGACAGGGAACCAGAGAAGTAAATATTCTGGGAGGAAAGAGCCAGGGAATTGTTATGGCTAGGCTTGTATAGGCCCTAGGGTCAATAGCCTAGTACCAACCTATGAACCTATGAACCTAAAAGGAAAGGTTATATGGAAGATTAAACCACATAAGCCATGCCTAACTAATTCTGAGTTTATAAAGAAGCTTCATGTTATATCATTGATAGTTACATGATGTGGAAAATAAAAGGCCAATATGATATTTTTACATTAAGCAGAAAAACTAATAAATGGGACTAATCCTGGAAAAAAAATTAAGCTACTGTCTCTTAAATATATTGAGGACATTAGAACCGCACAGGATGATCTCTGACCTATACAAATTTTCATTCAGCTTTGCAAAACTACAACATTTAGAGCAATGGCAACATAGTCTCTGCAACAAAAATTAGTTCAGTCTTATTTACACAACAAAAGTATCACTGCAAAGAATGTCTATATACATTATGGTATAGTGAAAATAAACAAAACGTACCGTACCGAAATGTATACTTTCACTCAGCAATTGCTCTGAGATGGCTTAAAAAACAAGCAGAATGCAAATGGAAACACAAACAAATGCTATGACAAGCTGCTGTAAGGTGAAGTGGCAAGCAAATTCTAGATCATTTCCACAGTAACAATACCAGCTATCTGAATAGAAATGACTTCATTAAATATGGCATTTCTACTAATTAAACTACAATTGGATAGCTTTGAAATTGTTCTAAAAAGGATGCAGAATGGCTTTAGAAAAAGAAGCTTTTTGTTATTTTTTTGTTATTTTTAAAAGCAGCAGTTGCTATATTTAATACTCATCTGATAAGATGTGCAATCTGGAATGTGTTACCGGTTCTTGACCCTGTTTGCTATTTTTATAGCAAAAAGTCAATATACTTGTTCCTAGAAAAAGCAGTCATCCTGTGCTCATTTTGTAGCATTTTTTATATTGCTGCTGTGGGAAATTAGCCACATACCTATTTTTTCTTCCTATCACCAGGTGAAATGCATGTGTTTTGGGCAAACATTTCATTATTCTTGTGTGACTTGACAATAAAAACTGGTGATGAGAAACAGAGGGGCAAGTTCAGATCTTGGTCAAGGTTTTCAGGATTAATTACATGTGACATATTTAAATAAATAAATAGAGCTAGTGAAAATACTTATAAGACTGTCTACAGTAAAGATGTAAAAGTGATATATAAACAATCTTGAGAATAAAAAATCCATATATAATATAATGATGAGAAAATATTTGTAAAATATCTTCATAAATACAAAGTTTAGCACAGCTTGAAATTGATGTATTTAGTCAAAGTGAAAACAATGCTCCAACTATGTGACTTATTTTTAGATTCACTGATTTCTGTAAATATTTCAACAAAATAACAATGCAAAGTTACATATGACAAGAGAAAACATGTTATCATGTTTATGAGAAACGTTTAGATGTATTAGCAAAGCTGAAAATATGTTGAATCAAAGAAATATTTCATTTAAAGTTTATATACGTTTATAGACAGAATAACTGCAAATTAAAGCACAGATGCTCATTACACAAGGTCAAAGAATATTGCAAGCAATTGTAGTTTTTCTTGATAGTGACAAATGGGACACAGATAATTCAAATTTGTATAGCAAAGAAATTTAGTCAGAAAGAGTTGTCTGAGTAAGACTTGACATTGCAGGTCTTTTTTGATTTGACGAGGACATTAAACATATCAAAACGTCAGTCATAAATCATGGAAATAAGGAATGCAAAGTAAATTATTTCAATGAACAAGAATAGTCAGTTGGAAAACAAGGTTGCTAACACAACTAAAAGACAAAGTAAAAATAGTTATACCAATGAAATCTGTAAAGCAAATAAGTAAATTATATACCCATTTTAGATGATCATAGCCATGTAATGCTGCATGTCTAGTTAGGGAAAACATTTGAAAAACAGGAAGTAACATAAATCATTTTAGTAAAGTATGCCAAGTATCAGGGATTTACAAAAGTAAGATCAGCCACAGGCAAAATAAAGCAAGATACAAAGGTATAGTAGATTGCAAAATGCAACAGTAAAACAGATTGCTTAACAGTCAAACTGTTTATTCTGTAGAAGCAGTCAGAACAAAATTTACAGAGAAACTGTGATATAATACAATTCATAGAGGTGATAGTGATATACTAAGTTAGTCAGAAGTAAAAAGTGAGATTAAAGAACACAGAGCTGCATACGCTTATTGATTCGGGAAAAAAAAAAACACACACACACACACATATATATATATATATATATATATATATATATATATATATATATATAAAACACCAACAACAAAAAGATGTATCCAGCACTAGTATAAATATCTCTAAAGTCCGTTGTAATGCAGCATAATTCATAGAGAGTTCATTCCCATAATAAATAGTCACAAAATGCTGTTATCAAACAGAAAATCTGCATGCAAAAAATGTAGCCAGAACCTTCCTTTTAAACTTCCCAATAAATGCAGTCATCAGACTACTTACTGTTTTCAAGCAGTTAATTCAGCATGAAATAACGTATCCAGAAGCTTCCTTTTAAACTTCCCAGTTTTAGTCTCACCAGTGCACAAAATACATTAAAATGACATCATTATACCAAACAGTAACATTTAGGGCAGCAGGCGTCAAACAGGCATCAAACAAACTTCAAAAGGGAATTATTCAGTGCTGCTGAAGAGAGAAACAAAACAGAAGACCGGTTTCACCTCATTGACATCATTGTGTCATTTTAATGTACTACCCACATTCTTTATGTGTGTGCTATATTACAACAAGCTTCTCTTATCTTGCTGTTGGTAGCCCATTCTGGATTGATGAAAGCAACAGTTACTGCCATTTTCTATGTTTATATACTAAAACTGTTACAGTATGACGTGGCTATTGCCACGCACCTTCTGTTGGCATTACTTGTCCAATGTGTGTCCTACTTGTATCACTTTTCAAGTGCATGTCCCTTTGTCCTGCTATCACTGTAGCTATCACTTAAGTAGAGATAATATATTTTGGGTTATCCTTATCAGTTACCACACTTGATTTGTAGATCCTGCACTCATTGTTTATTTCTACCCCCTCCTGCTTTATACGATGTTTGCTGTTACAATGATCTGTGATAGATGTTTATTGTGAGCCTTGTCTGCTGCTTATATTTCCTGTTCAACAACTAAATAAAATATGTATCATTATGTAGATAGCTATATGGCAGAAATGTGGTCCTGCAGTGATCAACTTTAAAAAGTGTGATCTCAAAAGTGTGATTAGTCACCATATCTATACAGAAAGAATGCAGAGTCCCTATAATCACAACTATGCAGGGAAAAGCTTCACTCTCTAAAGCCAAAAACACAGCATCCATGGGACTAGACAACATCCCAGGCTGCATTTTACACGAACTTCAGAATGAACTGGCTCCCCACTTAAGCACCATGTTCAATAATAGCCTCGCATCAGGCTTTGTGCCCACTGAATTGCACACAGCAACAGTTATCCCACTCTACAAAAGGGGAGCCACCACTAATCCTGGGAACTATCGACTTATTAGCCTGACGAGCCTGGTCTGCAAGGCCATGGAATGTATCATCATGGAACTCATAAACAAAGACATTGGTAACCACCAAACTCTGGATCACACACAGTTCAGGTTTGTGAAAGGCAGATCATGCTCCTGAACCTCATCGACTTCTTTGAGGCAGTGACCAAAGCCGTAGATGAGGGTAAGGTGGTTCACACAGCCTATCTTGTCCTCACCAAGGCTTTTGACACCATCCCCCATTCTGGAATTATAGCTAAACTCACTAAACTAGGTATAAATCCCTAAGTCACAAGATGGGTTGCCAACTGGCTCACTGACAGAACCCACACTGTAAAAGTTGCAGACTCCAAATCTGACCTCAAAGCAGTGACAAGTGGAGTACCACAGGGTTCTGTCCTGGGACCTCTCCTGTTTGGTATCTACTTCTCTGAAGTACAGGCTAACACAGAAGGCCTCTGGCTAATGAAGTTCATAGATGACTGCAAACTAGGAGCCATAGTCAAGTCCCCAAATGATGTGGACATCCTACAGAAGGGCCTCGCTGAGCCAGATGCCTGGTGTCAGAGCCATGGCCTCAAGCTCAATGCCAAAAAGTGCAGTGTCATCCCCTTTGGTAAAAACTCTGTACCCATGAACTACCACATAGACAGCAATCTATTTAACACCGAATGTGTGATAAGAGACCTTGGGCCCCATGTGGACAGTAGTCTCTCTTTTGATAGTCACATCACCACAGTAGTCAGGAAGTCCTTCTACATGGCACACATCATCATAAAAGGGTTCTCATCCAGGAGTTCCCCTCTACTCGACACTCATTAGACCCATTATAGAGTACAACACCCCTTTTGGAATGTACCTCACAAAGAGGATTACTGGCCTCAAACAAATGCCCTACACTGACCACTTCAAAAAACTCCAGCTTTACTCTGTAGCATATTGCCTACTCAGAGGCAATCTCTGTCTAACATATAAAGCTATGTCAAACACAGAGCTGTTGGACATGCTACACCTAAAGAAATCCCAATCCCTCCGAGCTACACATTCTAGGGACCTAAACCTTGTCACCACAATAAACAGGACATGCTGGAGGGATAGATTCCTGTCCCAGAGACTTCCCATACTCTGGAACAGGCTACCCATCTATGTCAAGCAAAGTTCTTCATTAGCACTCTTCAAGAAAAATAACTTTCTTGGGTGGTGTAAGCCAGGGAACCTTGTTGGCTAGGCTTACATAGGCCCTTGGGCCAATAGCCTAGTACCTACCTATGAACCTATGAACAACAATGACTAAGAAAAGTCATTGTAACTCTTAAAAAGCATTGTTACATGCTGTTTTAAACCTGTGTGTTACTGCAGTGGGGAGTTATGACCACATATGTCTACACATATATATATATATATATATATATATATATATATATATATATATATATATATATATATTCAGATTGCTGTACCACAGTGTAAAGGAAATAGTCTGAAGTACATCAATTTCAGTCCTTTTGTGCACATAAAATGAATCACACATTTATGACTACACTTTTAATATGTCAGCCATGAATGTCCCACATTTCTGCCTTCTATCCACCCACAAACAGGATATATAGCTAGATGATAATCAGATGAAAAATAAGTTTGATAACCAATTTTTAGAATTAGTTAGGCTTGTTTACTATCAAAATTTAAATCGGCACCTACATAATGCTGATCCAGCAAATGTTTGACATCACATGGGTAGTGTGCATTTGCTAATGTGGAATCAACGTTCTGATAACAGATCTCATTAGAGTGGGGACCAGGATATGTACCCTTTTCTCACTATAGTGCAATCTCAGAGATGGAATATATAATATGCAGGGGATGTGGGGGGCTGCAAATATTTTGGTAATTCGTTATTACCAATTTCAGCAAACTGGTTTGATCAAAAGGTGGAAAATTATTTTGTTTTTCCACATTTTGATAGTAAACCAGTTAGGCCCTATATATATCTGAAACTAGTTTTTTTTAAAGAATTAGAGTGTATCAGGATACACTGTTGTTCTGCTTCATGTGGCCTTGCACAGAGCCTGTTGCCATTTATAAAACCCAGCCAGCTGTGGCATGTGGTTTGCTACCATATCTGTTACAATTTGAGGGGCCTGGGGAAAGTTGCAGAACTTTTGCTCACCTAGAGACCTGCAGAAAAAGTCAAACTGATGCTCATATCGCACCCAAAAGAAAATTGAGAGAATTTGCTTTATATGACTTCCTGGCTATTCCCCAAAGGGCAGCAAAATAGATTAGGTAACTAAACAAAACAGGAACATATTTTAATGTTTTCTAAAAAGTGTTCATAGTCTAATCTGTGGTTCTTTTTCAGAAAGACTTAAAAATGATAAAAAGAAAAGAGAAACATAAGGAAAGAAAAAAAATGGATGGATGCTCATCAGAGTTATTCTATTTTTTTTTTCTGGGAGTTCAGCTACTGTGATGATCATTTTCATATCTTCACTAACAAAGTCAACAGAACTACAACATTACTGATAAAATATCACAATTCCATGTAAAGAGAGGAAAAAATCATCAGCAGTTGTATTGAATGAATATTATATAGCCCACCCCCACACTGCAAACTCACTGAAACATAGTCTAAACGTCTGACTCTGGTAACTTTAATTAATCATTTTGTTATGAAAATGGAATGACCCAATAACACAGAAAGACTTAAACATTTGGTACTCATTTGTATAATTCCTTTCCTTGCAGATTTCAGACAGTATCTTCAATCAGAGAGGAAGAAAGGAATTTCTAGAATACACCCATCTAAACTATCTTTAACTAGACAGATGATGTCATGATGATGGATTTATTTTGAGCAGATGGGGCATATAGGGCCACAAAGACTCTTGTTAGGCCCCATCTTGGTTACAGAAAAAAATAATAGTCAAAGTAGCCAAACCACGCAGTGGACATCAAGCACAAATTAACTGGTGTAGAAAAAAGTAAAGTAGGTAAACTAAAAGAAAGAAGAGAAAGAAAAAAAAAAACGGCAGAGACAATGAAGAAGAAATGATTCGTAAATGGAAATATAAGAAGTGGGAAGAGTAGGAAATGTGTGATAAAGTTAGAGAAAAACAAGCAGAACAAAAGACAGGAAAAATAAACAGCTTTCGGTTATTTTGTATAAAAATAAATAAGTAATCAAATAAATAAAGATTTGATTACCCATTGTATGAAGTAATGGACTCCAGGACACACAAGTCAGTAAAAGGAGGATTTGTAATGGCCAGCTAAATGGTTAGTTAACTTTGCATCCTTACTTACAGAAAGGAGGGGATGTAATATATTCCCTAAGAATTTGATACAACAGAAGTTAAACCAGAACAAATTCATATGTGAGAGGGGATAGAATTTCATATCTTGTGATTATTGAGGAAGGAGAATGCTTTGCAGCCTGAGATAAGAAACTAACATGTCATGAAGAAACAGTTTTACTTCATAGAGGTTGAACAAAGTGTTTGGGTAAAAGCACGGGGGGGGGGGGGCAAAGCTTATCTAAGAGAAGGACTGTAAGGAAGTTTTAGAAATATATGAATATAGGATGAAAGTCTACCTGAAATGGATTGAAAGGTTTTGTTAAAGAGAAACAAGATTGCTCAGTGTGTGATAAGTGAACCATGACACAACATATTTGAATTTGTATAGTTGTATTTGAGGGGGAAAAAGAGGTAAGACCATAGTGGGCAGGAACAACCATTTTTCTAAATAGATAGAAACACCTGTTTTCCAATAGTCTGGTGTGCTTTAGGAGACAAAAACATAGTAGATTTGTAGCTGACTTTAAATGTGGTAGATCCTGCATAAATGGCAATCCACATAAAAGGAAAACAATTGGTAGGGAGTGAATATCACCTGCACTGCATAAAAGATTGCACAGTTTCCAAGTAATGCCTAACTGGAGAACAGGCACCCCATTCTAAGTAGGAATGGCTTTTTTTGCTGGTTTTAAGTGTTTTCAAGGATCAGAATGAGTCCTTGTCCACAAGCCAGTTGAAGAGGGTAGATACAGCAAACTCAATGTCAACACAATGGTAGCAGGTGAAGGTCCAGCCATGGTTAGGATCATATCATTGGAAAGCACCTAATATTCCCTGAAGCATGTTGAATAAGGTCAGGCTTGGAAACAGTAGGAGTTCATTTAGGAAGAAAAACTTGTATATTAAATGTAACCCCTTCTGAATTATAGTCATTGTCAGGGATTGCCAAGAACTGCAACATGCTATAGGTTCATAGGTTCATAGGTTCATAGGTTTATACTAGGCTATCTTCCCTAAGGCATTTATAAGCCTAGCCCAAAGTTTTGTGGCTTACACCACCCCTTATATGAAAAAATACTGTACCCATTAGTTTGTTGTGCCTCTGTCCAGCAGTGACACAGAGATGATTCCCGGGGTAAACCTACGATCTCCCATCCACAGGTCAAGATTTCTCTTGAACAGAGCCAGCGAGGTGCTCTGCCTCACATGGACCAGGATTTTATTCCACAGCATAGGGAGTCTCTGAGTGATAAATCTATCCCTCCAGCACATCCTATTTATATCCATGCTAAGGTTTAAGTCGCTTGCTCTAGTGGTTTTGGTGGATTTGGATTTTTGAGGTGGAGCATGTCCATTAATTCCGGGTTGGACATGGCCTTGTATGTCAGGCACATGTCACCTCTGAGCAGATGGTATGCGACTGAATAGAGCTGGAGTTTCTTCAATCTGGCAGCATATGACAGATTTTGGAGTCCCTTTATCCTTTTGGTGAGGAACTTTTGGGGTCTCTCCAATTGCTGCAGATGTCGGGTGAGATACATCCCGAATGGGGCATTGTACTCGATCATTGGTCTGATAAGTGAAGAGTACGGGGGAACAATGACCTCACTAGATCTGGATGTGAATCCCTTCATGATCAGGTGGGCAATGTAGAAGGTCTTTCTAACCACTTTAGCAACATGAGTGTCAAAAGAAAGGCCACTGTCAACCTGGGTTCCCAGGTCCCTGATAACCTCTTCTGTGCTTAGTGGATTGCCACCTATATGGTAGCTTGGGGGTTACCTTGTTTTTCCCGAAGGGTATGACTATACATTTTTTAGCGTTTAACTTCAGGCCATGGCTCTGGCACCAGCTATCTGTTTCCATGAGTCCTTTCTGAAGGATATCCGTGTCCGATGCACTTTCCACTATGGCGCCCAGTTTGCAGTCGTCTGCAAACTTTGTCAGCCAAAGTCCTCCCATGTTGGCCTGTACTTCTGAGAAGTAGATGCCGAACAATAGGGGACCAAGGACCCAGCCCTGTCGGACACCACTTGTGACCAGCTTGGAGTCTGACATAGCGCCAGCAACTCTAACCCTGTGGGTTCTGTCCTTAAGCCAGTTTGCAACCCATCTTGTGACATATGGGTTTACATTTAAGCTGGTAAGTTTTTCTACAATACCCGAGTGGGGTATTGTGTCGAAAGCCTTTGCAAGGTCAAGGTAGGCTGTATGGACTGCCTTTCCCTCATCAATGGCCTTGGTGACTGTTTCGAAGAAGTCGACCAAGTTCAAAAGGCATGATCTGCCCTTGACGAAGCCAAACTGGGTTGGGTCCAATGTCTGCAAGTCCCCTATATCTTTGTTTATGAGCTCCATTATGATCCTCTCCATAGCTTTGCAGACTAGACTTGTTAAGCTTATGGGGCGGTAATTACCAGGGTCCGTAGAGGCACCGCCTTTGTGGAGTGGGACCACAGTTGCCGTACGCCACTCCTTGGGCACGTATCCTGTGGTAAGGCTGAGATTAAACAGCTGCCTTATGTGCGGGTTTAATTCCTCATTTAGCTCGTGTAGCACACAGCCGGGGACACCATGTTAATAAAATATCATCTAGGATGAAAACCAAGACAGGAATGCCATAAAAATGGGAAAAAAAAGTTATGGAAGTTAAAGAATTGCTGTAGGAATTAAAATTTGGCACTACATATGATCTATGACAAATGTAATTAATAAAGCAAAGTTTACTCCACATTCCAATCAGAAATTGTTACTTGTTAACAAAGGTAGCAAATGCACATAGATACTGGTTTGGCTGCTAGATATCAAAGTTAACTATAAGCTCAATAATAAATCTGTACCACCTAATTAGTGTGATTAACTACTTCAGTCTCCACCTTTCTGGTCATCCAGTGACTCATAAATGTAACAAACAGTATTAGAAACTCCTTCGCTCAGCCATTCACAGCCAGAATGCTGGTGACTTAATTAGTAATGGGTAGAGAGTGATGGCAGGTTAACTAGTCAAGAACATACTAAAACATTATAAATGGGCTAACTTTTGACTATGTATTTCTTCATATTTCTAACAATACATATAACCTCCACAGAAGTAAGACTGTAGACTTGAAAAATTATTATGTATTTTGAATAATTATAAGGTCGCAGAGTACTTCCATTCTGATCTACATTTTCTGTTTGTGACCAATAAAAACCAATGTGAATTTTCATACAGAAAAATCAAAACATAGGTACTTTAGATTAAAAAAGAATAAATATCTTTAAAAAGTTGGAAATGATCTCTCAACTGGTGGACACATACAACCTGGTAATACTTGTAAACTCAAATTAAAACTTAGAAAACACAAACAGCATAAAAACCTAACAGCTAAGAGACTTCTGAGAACTTTACTAAGGCTATTTGGTTCAAGACACCAAACATTTTCTCACCCTGTATTCATAAGGAAAGTACACAGTATTTATAAAGTAAGGCTCACCAGTGTGATAGGTCCTTTTATATAAGCATATTAAACAGTTGCTCTCAGCATTCAGGAAAAAAAAGAAAGAAAAAAATTATTAGTATAATGCAACAACATTGTAATGAAAGACTGCAATTACTCAGTTTATATTCATTAAAATCCATGCAGGTGAGAAGAGATGTGATTATGATAAAGCTGTTAATAGCAGAGTCACCCTTATATGAGTGGTTAGATCTGCAGAAAAGAATAAAGTTAGTTTAATATAATGAATGACACCTACACAGATTTTTTACAGATAATATCAGGAAGGAGGCATACCGCATTTTCAATAAGAAACATAAACTTTTGGAAGCCTTTGCCTGATACTATATAAAGGCATATAACGTGGATAATTTCAAATAAAAATAGATAAACATAGTTGTCTTGAAACATGTAAAATGAAAGACTGACCAGATAAAAGGCATAGTAGACTATCAGTAAATATATATATATATATATATATATATATATATATATATATATATATATATAAGATTGTTACTAGGCTAGCAATGATGACATGTATCTGAATAGGACATTGAGAGACAGGAATTTATCAGCTACCTCTGTCGATAAGGGACATGGGTGCTAGCCCAGGTGTAAATTTCCTTTTCCCCATCCACTAGTTTAGGTTGTGCTTAATTCGGCTTCACATGGATGGGAAGTCTGTTCCAAAGGAGGTGTAGTCTCTGAGACACATATCTGTCTCTCCAGCATATTCTGTTTAAATCACAGACAAAATTTAGGTCCCTAGACCTTGTATTTCTGGTACTCTTTGACTTATGACTATGTAGGAGGTGTATAAGTGTGGGGTTTGTAGATGGCTTGTAAACCAGACATAGATTACCCCCTCAACAATCTATAGGAGATGGAGTACAGGGAAAAGGCTTTAAGGTAATGCGTATATGGCAGGTTTGTTATACCTTGCATTCTTTTTTTAATGGGCCTCTGAGGTTGCTCTAGTTGATGCATATGCCTGTTAGGGTACATACCAAAGAGAGCATTGTAATCTATGACTGGTCTGATAAGGGTGGAGAACTGTGGGATAATGACTTCTTTGAATCTACATGCCATGCACTTACTTATAAGTTGTGCAGCATAAAAGGTTTTCATCACCACTGTGACCACATGGTGGTCTTAGGTAAGGCTACTGTCTACATGCGTACCCAGAACCCTGACCACTGGGTCAACTCTTAGAGGCATGTTATCAACATGGTAATTAGCCAGGATGTTGTCCCAAGCAGTACAATTATGATTTTCTTAGCATTGAGTTTAAGACCATGGCTTTGGCACCATTTGTTAGTCAGAGATAGACATTCTTGAAGAATACTAGTGTCTGCAGGGGAGTCAATGATAATTCCCAGCTTGTAATTGTATGAAAACTTAGTCAACCATAAACCATCAACATCTGCTTTCATTTCAGAGAAATAAATGCCAAAAAGGAGCTAGCCCAGTACAGATCCCTGGGGGAGCTCCGCTAGTGACTCACGTTTTGGTGGAGATGGCCTCACCTGTTTTGACCCCTGGGCCCTATCAGTGAGCCAGTTGGCTATCCAGTGAGTGATAAAAGGGTTTATACCTAAATTAGTGTGTTTGTCTATAATGCCCAAGTGGGGTATTGTATCAAAAGCCTTGGCCATGTGGTGGTAAGCTATATGCACAGCTTTACCTTCATCCATTGCTTTGATGATCCTCTCAAAAAAGTCCATCAGATTTAATAGGCATGACCTTCCTTTACCAAAGCTGAGCTGTGATGGGTCCAGCATTTGAGGGTCACCTATGTCCTCATTTAACATGTCCATTATGATTCTCTCCATGGCATTACATATGAGGCTGGTAAGACTTATAGGCCTGTAGTTACCTGGATCAGTGGCTGGACCTCCTTTGTGCAGGGGAATCACTGTAACCATTTTCCACTCCTTGAGCACAAAACCTGACTGAAGGCTCCTGTTGAAAATTGATTCAAGTGGAACAGAGAGGTCATGTTTCATTCTATTTGTTAAACATCCAGGGATGTTATCAGGGCCTATCGATGCAGTGTTTTGACCTTGGCTCTGCATTGATGACCTGTTCCCTGGTAATAGTTGGGGTGATTGAGATATGCATCATTTCCTTTGAACTATCATGAGGGTAGTAGGGGGTAGAAATTTGAGCTGAACTTGTCAGCCAAAAGCTTGGCAATGGCCTCCGGTTCAGTGTGGATGATGCCATTTACAATATGTTCTGCACAGGGTTGTGTATTACCCTGAGGTTACGGACATAGCTGTGGAATGCTTTGTGGTTGACCTTTGCCTGAGAAGCTATTTCTTTTCTTCAAATTTAGCCTTTGAAGTATTAATTAACCTTCTTAGCTGCCTATTTAGATTGATCAGGGGGCTTTTATTATTTATGGCTTTGTTCTAAGTAAACTTGGCCAAGATTTTTTTCTTATTTTGTATAATCAGTTGATAGTATGATTTCACTAGAGTGGCTTGCCATTTGAGTTTGTCTTATTCTTAATATGATTAGGAATAGCTCACTTTGTACAGCTATCAGTATAGCACATGGCTGTGCAGAGATTTTGTAAATAACTCAGCATATGCTATGGTGTTTACTGAGTTTGGGGGTGTTTGGAATTTAGCCAAGGTGTTGCTTAGTAGAGAGAGGTTAACCTTGGAATAGTTACTAAATGTTTTGGGTTTCACTGGATCCCTAGATTTAATTTTTATATCAAGTAACACTGCCTTATGGTCAGATCTGACGAGCAAAGACATTACATTTGGTGAGGAACACTGGCCCCCATGTTCATGAGTGCAATATCAAGGATGTTCATACCCCTGGAACCAATTGTTCCAGGATTTTGGTATTAAGAAAGTTTAGGAATCACTGGGCTTGTGCATTAGAAGAATTATAGGATCCCCAATCTATAGAAGGGTAGTTAAGATCCCCCATGAATATCATATTGGGTAGTGGGTGAGGAACTCTAGTACATTGAGATACCTAGTATGGGTTTCCTGGGACATGGAGGGGGACCTATAGGTTGCAAGGATATGGTATGACATCCTTTTTATGGTGAGTTGCATGTGTATGAGTTCTAGTGGGCCAACACTTTAACTGGCCTGGATGTGAGGTTGTTTTTGATATAGACTGAGACTCCTCCACCTTTAGTTCCCTTGGGGTTGTGGATGGATGGATGGATGGATCCAAAACAGAACCCCATTAAGTAGGCAGTTATTTTAAAGAATAAAATGAAATAAAACTGTAAATCATAGTAAGAATGGCAAAAAAGAAATTTGCAAGCTAGCAGATGTTTGCTTAAAATAGAATGCAGAGGTGTAGAACAAACATTTCCCATATAGCTCAACTGTGCTATTTTAGCTTAAGTGGAAAGGGTAACTGATAATTTTGTTTTTAAGTAAAACAATATCCTGCTACGTTCCTGTCTGATGTAGTAACACTTTTTTGAGCTGTCTCCGCCCATTGCTTTACTGATGCATTTTTCTTTTGGCACGATAAGCAAAAATGCAACAGTAGAAAACTTTACATTTGATGGTGACAGCCCTCTATGGACTGTCCCCTCCCTCCTACCTCCAGGCAAGTACAACTGCTAAACACCCAGCTGTGTCAATACTGGCATTTCAGTACAGTCTATTATGATAGCCTGTGTAACACAGAGTCTACATTTATGACTCAGGCTGCTTAGAAGAATGTTTAGCAAAAGGAATTTGAAAACAAAGCACTAGCCTCTCCTTCTTTAACTACATAGTAGTTTAGCTTTATCCTGAAATTGCCTTTAAAATGTTACATAAAAACATCAAAGTTAAATGTCAAACGTGTTTGTTTTTTACTATTAATATATATAATTATAATAACACTGATAGTATTACCACAGGCAATAAATAGTTAAAGATTATTAACCTTTCTTGACTTAAACAGTATTTTAGCAATTACACACCTATAACAGTTTGCACATTTATATTCATTGTGCTGTTTTTGAAAGTTTGGATCTTACAGCCATTTTAGTTTAATGTCTGCTTTAAAATCAATGTTCTGACACTGCAGAATATGCCTTTTATGTGCTCCTGTTTTTTAGCATTTTATTAGCTGAGATTTCATAAAAGAAAAAGAGTGCATTTTCATTATGTAAACTATCATACATTATATATTATCATCATTTAATAGATTAGATGCAGTATGCATGCATTGTTCAAGCTCAACTATTTTCTTATATAGAGTAAAAGGTTAACTAAAACTAGTTACACTATATGCCCATAATAATATATTCCCCCTATTAATTTCTTTATGTAATAATTAATTTCACTTTTACATATTTTCCACTGTGATAAATTATTCATTTCAGATACTTCCAACACCATTCCTAGATCTCCCTAGCTGTGAAACATAGAAACTGACACTTTCAATTGCTACATTTGGCAACCTTACAGCAGGTTCTTAGCATATACGAATATTTAATAAAATCAGTTCATTGTGAGGGGGGTTGAATTCAAAAAGTTAAGCATGAATATTTACAACTAAAGCCTGAATAGGTCAGCTTTTACTTTGTTGTATCTTATACAGCAGTTGCAAAATGTTAGTGACCAGAAGAACTTTACATTTTTATTTAAAGCATATTGGTACAGATGTGATGGTATAAATAATATTTTGAATTCATTCTGCACAAAGACTGCAACATCTGTTTACAGAGTAGACTTATACTGGAGTAATGCAGAATAATTCAGAGTATATCAGAGTAAGCCTTTGTAAATCCTAACCAATTAATTACAAAATGCATTTTCCTTTTAATCAGTACTAGAAGGATGTAGGACATTTAACGACCCAGGACTAGTGTGAAAGTTTCACTAGTCCAAGTTTCTCAGGAGCCTAGATGATACTGGGAAGAGGGACTAGGCCTTCAGATGGTCTACATAGTTTTCACAATATAAGCCCCTGATTTTTTTCGTGATTAAGCATTATGGTTGTCCAATATGTGACTGGTACTTGGACAGGTATATACCAAAATGGGCATTATACTCAATAATCATGAGTACAGCAGAATGAGTACATCCCTGACTTGGGCACAATACTTTTAGATATAAAAGCTTTGCAATGAAAAAGGACTTCCTTATAACAGTGGATATGTTGCAATGAGAAAGATCTTCCTTATAACAGTGGATATGTTGCAATCAAAGAACAGTTCATTATCAACATATGGTCCCACATCCCTAACTGTGGGATCAATTTTCAAGGGTGTGTTATTAATGTGATAGCTACAAGGGGAATCAGGTTTTCCAGTGGGTACAGTTATACACTTCTTGGCAGTTAGATATAGTCCATGGTTTTGATAACAGCAATTTGTTTGTGACAAGCCCTCTTGGAGGATAATGGTGATGGACTCTAGAAGTTTTTGATGGCAACATGTTCCGAAAACTTCATCAGCCACAACATTTTAACATTAGCTTTGACCTCCAAGGAGTAAATGACAAAGAGGAGATGCCCAAGGACTGGACCCAGAGGTACACCACTAGTGCCAAGTGTTTTGGAGATGGTTGAGCTGCCCATCCTAACTTCCTGGGTTCTATTTGTGAGCCAATTTGCTAACCAATGAGTTACATAGGGAATGATATTTAGTTGGGAGTCTGGGATGATGTTGGATGCCTTTGCATGATCTAGACATGAGGTTGTACTGCTTTGCCCTCATCCCATTGGTTCAGTAACTTTTTCAAAGAAGTCAGCCAGGTTAAGTAGGCAGGACCTGTCCTTGATTAATTCAAATTGGGTTGGTTGAGAGACTGTAGGTTACCTATATACTTTGTCATTCATTCCATAATGATCCTTTCAATAGCCTTACAGACAAAACAGATCAGGCTTGTGGGTATATAGTTACCAGGGTCCATTGATGCCCCACTTTGTGCATAATTCTTTTTGTAAGGAATAAATACAGAAATCACAGCTGACACAATCGAACATAAAAAAATAGAAAAGCATAGTTGTCACACAACATAAAGCCTTTAATTACAAATAAACTTAGCACTTTCATCCTCTAAACATAAGTACTTCATCAGAGTTTGAAAAAGCAACAAAACGCACCTCTTACATATCCCAAAGCCACCAATCAACATCAAAATGTTAAACAATTGATCAATTGAACAATTAATAAAAACATTTTGTAAATCATCGCACATCTCCAACCCTACATCAACTGAACTATTGTATGTATAAAAACATGTAGCATAAAACCAATATGAGAAAACTATAATGCAAATTTATTAATCTACTATGTTGCTAATACATATCCTTAATTACCATTAGTAGTACATAAATATAATATATACGTCCAAATCTGAATAGTAAAACCAGCCACATCATGCAAAAATGTGCTTGTATGTAAAATATATCTGCTGTATACTGCTTGAATATTATCCAATATGACCGGTTGACAATAAATACATGAGTACTAAGAAAATGTGTAATATAAAATTTAAAATAGAAAATATAATATGTGTAAACAACAATAATATATGCTATACATGTATTTAATCACACCTTATTCCAAAATACTAAAGTAAAATTAATAGTCAATATATAAATATATGAATCTACTTTAAAATGTCGAATTACCAAAAGACCAAATTGCACATGATCAAGACCAGAAACCCGAGTTTTGAAAAACACTGAAAGTTGAAATGGTCGACTTTCACTTTCTTTAATACTATTATCATTATTAAAGGCTAACTCTTTAAATAGTCTTCTATACCTTTAAAAATTTGTCCTTTGTACCTAACCAAAATGGTGGACGTTACATTTAGCACTACAGGAACTGTAGGAAACTTGTATAAAACTACTTTATCCCAAATAAGTAAGGAAGGTTACATTTATTACTTAGAAAGAAGTATTTAATTAAAGAAATATTGGTGCTGTAAATATAAATCAAGTGAAAAATGTAAAGGAAGAGCTGTCTCTATCGAATGTCTGAGAATTCTGTAAGTCAGTTCCTCATAACCATACTAGTAATCCTGTACAAGTAGAAAGATATGCTTTATGTACTGAATTGAAACAGAAGTTTAATTTTTCTAGAGATACACCTTTGTTTACTAATGGATGATGTTATGGCTCCAACCTCGTTAAATTATGTAACAAGTCTTCCTTACCGAAAAGCTTTCTGGCAGCAAGCAGGAAGATTTTGTAGAAAAGTTACTGAAGTAGAAAAGTTTCCTAATCTTAATTTAGAAAATGTTGATTTGAGTAAATTCCCTTTAAAAAATGGCACATTTCTGAAAAAAAGGGTTACTGATGGCACATCTGATAATACAGTGTTAGTGTTTACCACTCTGAACAATATGTATGATTTAAGCAGGTCAACAATATGGTTAATGGATGGGACCTAGAATTATTTGTAGACAGCTTTACAGCATTCATAGGTTAGCAAAATATGGAGGGTATAGTAAGTCCGTACCTCTTCTGTTTTGCTTGATGTCCAAAAAGCCTTTGTAATCATATAAAGTAACATGGCATTGCATTTTCAATTTGCTGTTAGATAATAGGTTTGATACAAATGTTAAATATATACTATGTGACTTTGAAGTGGCTGCCATCAAAAGTGTATGAATGAATATAAATGGAAAGATATTTAAAGGATGTTTTTTTTTTCATTTTGGCCAAAGTATAAGCTTTAGGTTAAGCTTCAGTGTATAAATCTTCTCTATCTTTTCAACTGTCTGTTAAACGGCTTGTTGCACTTGCATTTCTAAATGAAGATAACGTGTTCTCTGCATGCTATGCTTTAAAAGACATATTCCTTGCAGTAGGTAAAGATCTTGTTAAGTATTTCTCTGATTGGTACTTGTAAGGTAAAGCATGTAAATTCAGTACAAGAACTACTGCTTTTGCACGATTCCCTCCTTTACTTCCTGTTTCATTTTGGAATATTTCAGAGTTGAATGCTTTATTTCTGCCAAGAACCAAAACTCAGTTGAAACCTGGCGCCAATGATTAAAGTGTATATTAGGCCAGGGGTGTAGCTAGGATTTTCACATTTGTACTGACAGCTCTCAAACTGCTACTCCCCTCTCCAGCCAAGCTACGGCCATTCTCGTAATTCACGGTTCGCTCTTTTAGTGTCGATGAAGAGGCATTCGCTGTAATGCCTAATAATTAGGCTCCTAAGTAACTGAGCTATTTGTTTTGATTTCCATTTAGCTAAGGAGAAAAATAGAGTAGAAGAACTTAGAGTGTGAATGTTAGCAGGCTGTCCACCATCTTCCAAGAAATGGAAACTATTATTTCATCATTCTCAGCTTGAAACAGTATTGCAGAATAAGTTAAACTATACTCCACGTGAATTTCTGAAAGCAATCGCTAGACTCATGAAAATGTAAAGTTGTGGATTCACTCTACAGGGGTTTAAAAACTGTTTATTTTGTACTATAAGGATGTAAATTGCATGAGTATGAAGGCTAGATTGTTGTTTTGCAAGAGTCACATCTATGCATAATTGGGTATACTGCAGTGATGGAGGGAGAAAAACAAAATGTCTGCATTTCAGTTTTCAGTCTTATGGGATTCAATATTTACAATTTTCAGTGTTTTGAAAACTTGGGTTTCTGCTGGTTTTGATCATGTGCGATTCGGTCTTTTGGTAATTCGATATTTCAAAGTAGATACAAATATATATATATATATATATATATATATATATATATATATATATATGTACTATACTTTGATATAATATAGGTCACACTATGGCTGCTCTCTCGTTAAGGACACTAGATACTGAAATATAAGCATTTAAGCCTATGCCTTACATGCATTTAACCTCAATTGCCAAGTAAGTTCCCTGTATTCCAAGAGGTTTTTCCAATCACCCCCTCTTTCACTAAAATTTATTCTATCAATAATAAAAACAAAAACCTCATAAACTGATCACATTTCATGGAATCCCTGTGTAGAGCATTACTTATTTTTTGTTCTTTATATCATAAAGATGGTCGTATATTCTATCATGGAGCCTCCTATTAGTTTTGCCCACATAATAGGCAGGGCATGAAATATAGGTGGCCAAATAAACTATCCTCTTGGTCTCACAATTAAAATGCCTGGGCAGCACATAGACCTATTGTAGCCTTCAGTACTCACATACAGAGCATCATAAACTTACTTACAATACTTACATTTCCTACATTTCAACATCCCACTCCTATTACCTTTTTTCATTCATAAACTGCCATCCTTGACACTCTCTAAAAGATTCTTCAGACTTCTGCTTTTACTGCAGATTACCTGAGGGTACTCACCTACCTTCTATTTATACTCGTGGGTCAAAGTATTACAATTGAATTAAAAGAGAAGTTAGAAGAGCACCCTCAGGTGGTCTGCATTAAGGTAGAAGCATGAAGAATCATTTAGAGAGTGTCAAGGTTGTCAGTTTATTGATGTGAAAAGGTAATAGGAGTAGGATGGTCTTTATGTGAGCACTGAAGGATACTGTATGTCTGTGTGCTGCCTCAGCATTTTAATTGTGACACCAAGAGGCCAGTTTATTTGGGCACCTGGATTTCATGTCATGCTTATTATGTGGGGTAAACTAATAGGAGGATATATAATATATGACCATCTTTATGATATAAAGAAAAAAAATAATAAGTAGCACTCGGTATAGGCATTCCATGAAATGTGATCAGTTAATTTTTTTTTTTATTATTGTTGACAGGATAAATTTAGTGAAAGAGGGGGTGATTGGAAAGCCCCTGGGAATACAAGGAACTTACTCGGTGATTAAGGTTAAACTTATGTAAGGCATCAGGATTAAATGATTATATTTTGATATCTAGAACAATGGTTTAAGCTATATTATATCATAGTATAGTATAAGCATATATTTATATTGTTTATTAATTCTGCGTTAGTATTTTGGAATAGAGTGTGGTTAAAATATATTTATAGGACACATTATTGTTGTTTACGAGTTTTATATTTTCTATTTTACACTTTGTATCACACATATTCTTAATACCTATGTATTTATTATTGTCAACTAATCATATCTGATTATATTTAAGCAGTACACAGCAGATATGTTTTTGCATTTAGGTTCATAGGTTCATACTAGGCTATCTGCCCTGGTGCATTTATAAGCCTAGCCCGATTGTGTTTGGCTTATGCCACCCCTTGATTTGAGTATACTGTGCCCTTTTTAAAGTTTAGTTTACTGTGCGTCTGTCTAATAGTGACACGGAAGTAATCCCCAGGACAAACCTACGATCCCCCATCCACTCATCAAGATTCTTCTTGAAGAGAGTCAGTGAGGTGCTCTGCCTAACATGAATTGGAATTCTATTCCAGAGCAAAGGGAGCCTCTGGGTTATGAATCTGTCCCTCCAGCATGTTCTATTTATTTTTGTGCTGAGGTTCAAGTCCCTTGAGCGCGTGGCTCTAAGGGATTTAGATTTACTGAGGTGGAGCATGTCCATTAATTCTGGGTTGGCCATAGCTTTATATGTCAGGCATAGATCGCCTCGAAGTAGGCGGTATGCAACTGAGTAGAGCTGGAGTTTTTTTAACCGAGCAGCATATGACATCTGTTTGAGTCCCTTGATCCTCCTGGTGAGGTACATTTGGGGGCTTTCTAATTGCTGCAGGTGTCAGATAAGGTACATCCCAAAGGGGGCATTGTATTCTATGATGGGCCTGATGAGGGATGAATAAAGGGGCACGATTACCTCCCTTGATCTAGATGTGAATCCTTTCATGATAAGGTGGGCTATGTAGAAGGTCTAACCACTTTGGCAATGTGGTTGTCAAAGGAGAGATTGCTATCAACTTGGGTCCCCAGATCCCTAATTACTTTCTCTGTACTTAATGGGTTACCACCTATGTGGTAATTTGTGGGCACATTGTTTTTGCCAAAGGGTATGACTATACACTTTTTGGTATTTAGCTTTATACCATGGCTCTGGCACCAGTTATCTGTCTCTGCGAGACCTTTTTGAAGGATGTTTGTGTCAGCTGGAGAGTCGATTATGGCGCCCAGTTTGCAGTCATCTGCGAACTTGGTGAGCCATAGTCCTCCCACATTGGCCTGTACCTCAGAAAAGTAAATACCGAACAAGAGAGGTCCCAAGACAGAACTTTGTGGGACGCCACTTGTGACCGGTTTCGAGTCTGACATGGCTCCAGCAACTCTGACTCTGTGGGTTCTGTCTTTGAGCCAGTTTGCAACCCATCTTGTGACATAGAGGTTTATATTTAGGCTGGATAGCTTATCTATGATGCCCGAGTGGGGTATTGTGTCAAATGCCTTTGCGAGATCCAGATAGGCTGTGTGGACTACCTTCCCTTCATCTATGGCCTTGGTGACTGTTTCGAAGAAGTCGACCAGGTTCAAAAGGCAGGATCTGCCCTTGACGAAGCTAAATTGGGTAGGATCTAGTGTCTGTAGGTCCCCAATGTCTTTGTTTATGAGTTCCATGATGATCCTCTCCATAGCCTTGCAGACTAGGCTAGTCAGGCTTATGGGGCGATAGTTTCCAGGGTCCGCAGAGGCGCCACCTTTGTGTAGTGGGACCACTGTTGCTTTGGAGAGGGTGGCCTTCACCTGAGCATCAGAGATGTTTGGGAGGCTGCACTCTGCCGGGATAGATACTTGCTCTTTTGGCGGGGGAGGGGGTGGAGAAGTTTGCACTGAACCTGTCTGCCAGGATATTGGAGATGTCTGTGGGTTCAGTGTATTTTTTGTCGTTTAGAATCAACTCAGAACAAGTCTGGGAGTTGCATCCCAGGTTCCTAACATAACTGAAAAAAGCCTTATGATTGTCGTTAGTGTCCTGTGCAATTTTTCTCTCGAATCTGGCCTTGGAGGATTTTATGAGGGATTGTAATTTTTTGCTAGTACTGATCAGAGATGCCTTCCCTTTTAGGGATTTTGCTCTATCATGTAGTAGCTTCCTCTTTCTGTTGTACAGTTTATTTATGGCTGGGGTCCACCAGACTGGACGCCTGCCTTTGGATGATTGGGTCTTGATTTTGTTTGGAATAGCATGATCCATGCATTCCTGAAGATGTCCGTAGAATGCGTTTATATAGGATTTTGCAGTTTGGGCCGTAGTTTCCACTGGCCCTGGGGCCTTGAAAGATTCAACTTCGGTTTTGAGAAGTGTGAAGTTTGCTTTTGAGAAGTTTTTCACTGTGGTTTTCTGGGCTGGGTGTGGGGTCGGGATGTGGATATCCAGTGAAATTAATTTATGGTCTGATCTTACCAATGAGGGATATACTTCTGGTATGGAGCATAGAGTCCCCATGTTGGTAATGATCAGGTCTAGTATGTTTTCCCCTCTTGTGGGAGTGGTGACTAGTTGTTCCATAGCATCTGAGTTTATAAATTCCAGGAACCTTTGGGCTAAGGTGCTGGGGCTTGAGTAATGCTCCCAGTCTATGTTTGGGTAGTTGAAGTCACCCAGTGTAATGGTGTTCGGAAAGATCTTCATGTTCTCCAATGTTTTCAGGAAAGCCGAGTGGGATTCCTGACTTTGAGAGGGTGGTCTGTAGGATGCTATAAACTGAAAAGCAGTCTTGCCCACTGTCAATTGCACATGGATGGTCTCCGATACTTTGTGCAATGCCACTAACCTGGAGGTGTGGATATCCTTGATAAATATGGAAAGTCCCCCTCCTTTTGTGGTTCGGTCCGGGTTTTGGGGCCGAAAAGCATGATATGAGGTATAACTTGGTAGTGCTGGGGTGCTCTCTGGAGCCTTGAACCAGGTTTCTGTCACTGCACAGATATCGATGTTCTCCATACTGAGGAGAGCTTCGAGTGCATGCATCTTGAGGTTAAGACTTCTGGCATTTAGCAGCATTACCCTTAGTTTCTTGTTCCTTGTGCTGTCTATGGAGGTGGGTTTGACTTTTGAACCTTGCCTAAAAAAAGCACTATGGGGGTGGCAAGAGCCTTTGCCAATATCTGAAAGCCCAGGGGTGACAGGTGCAAGCCGTTCCTAGTGAAGCAATGTGGCTTGTCGAGCATGTCATCCCAGGCTGACAGACACTGGATCCCCTTTGAATGACACCAAAATGTTAGCCAATTGTTAAAAGTGATCATTTTGTCTTTATACTGTGGCATCATTCTAGGTGAGGCTATGATGCTGCTCAAGGTCAGGGTCATACCGGCCTGGGCTACATGATCAGAGAGCTCCTCTATGTCTCTTTTCATGTAGTCGAGGGAGGTATGTCTCAGGTCATTCATGCCAGCATGTACAATGACTGAGTCATATTTGTATTTGCTTTGGAGTGACCTGAGTGCTTGCGTTATGTGGCGGATCCTAGCGCTCGACAGGCAGCTCACTGTGACCTTCTCTTTATTCAGCCTGGTGAGTGGGACGTCAGTGTGCCTGACAATAGAGTCACCTATTACAAGAGTATCAGGTGTGTTATTCAGCCTTAAGGGCTGTGACTGCCCCTAAACTTTTTTTATAAAATGTTTTTAATATTCATATTTAGATGTATATTTATGTATTACTTATGCTAATTAGGGGTATGTATTAACAACATAGCTGATTAATAAACTTGCATTATCGTTTTTTTTATATTGGGTTTATGCTACATATTTTTATACTTCGAGTAGTTCAGCTAATATAGAGATGGATATGTGGGATGATTTATGCATATACTTACATATTTTATTTCAGTTCTTTACTTAGAATTGCTTTTATTAATTGTTCAATTAACCAATTTGTAGATTGGCAGCTTTGGGATACTTTAAGAATGAGTTTTGTTGCTTTTTCAAACTCTGATGCAGTTCTTGACGTTAGAAGATGAAAGCACTTGTAAAGAGAAGAAAATGGTGCATTTCTACTTTAAAAAGTGCAGCAGGAATGACAAAATGGGATGTTAAAATTCATGGAAAGAATATAAATACTCAGGTCTACAATATGAATGTGCAGTAGACTGAGAGAGTGAAATATAACAAGTACAGACTAGTGCTAGTATATAGCAAGATAGTTAGAAATGACTCCATTAGCAAATGTATTTGGAAGTAAAAATAAGGGAGTCAGAAGTGAAGATGACACTGTAATTTTAACCTAGAGTATGTGTGCAAAGTAAACAATAAAACATTATGTTTATAGAAAGATAATTACAATATAAAATATGAATTTTAATCTGGTTAGAAAATTATCATTACACGTCAGAGAGAGAGAGAGAAAGAATTTGCTTATAAATGCAGACTTTCAGCTTTGTCCTGTATAGCTGCGGAAAAGCATGAAAATATGTGAATTTATACCAAAAATGTACTATCTAGCGTCTAAAGCTGCAAAATCAGCTGAGATTGAAATATACTAGCAGCAATTAGAGCGACCTGCAGCAAAGCTGCGTAAACCTACACGTGTATGGAAAGGAATGAGAAAGCACACACACACACACACACACACACACACACACACACACACACACACACACACACACACACACACACACACACACACACACAAGTTAGCCAGCTGTGATTTAAAAAAAATATCACTACTATAAATAAGGAATGTTTATACATTAATATTTTCATGATGGTCTTGTATACTGAGAGAAAAGTAACAAAACCATGTAATTGGATGACATCAAGAGTCCAAATTAGTAACACTGAAGTTGTAATATGCCAACAGTAAATTTCATTAAGCAAAGCTGCATGAAACAGCAGTTTTCTGATAGGAGGTGATATGGTAGAACATACAGTTTTTTAGCCGTTTCCATAGTTTTGGCTTTAATGTTTACCCTCATTATACCTGCAGAACAAAAGCAAAAACATTATAATAATGAATACTTAACTAAGGCATAAAATAGGGACAATACTCTGGATTGACAGTTATTACTACTACAAAGTGGAAAATCATTTATGTGAATAATTTTGGTAGGGTCTATATTAGATAATTGAAGCTTTAGGTAATCGAATACCTAAAGTTTGACAGAGAAAGCTGTAAACCGCGAACGGCCACTTCCGCAAATTTTTTCATAGGGAAAAAATTCACTTGGCTGGACAAAAAAAAAACTTTTCAAACCCTAATCGAGTGGGGAGCTTCACCTCCCACACCCCCCCCTAACTAAATATGCCAACTCTGAGATCACTGTACAGTGGAAAAAAAGGCAGATTCCCGATAACAGCCAAGTGAATTTTTTCCCTATGAAAAAATTTGCAGAAGTGGCCATTCGCGGTTTACAGCTTTCCCTGTTTAGGTGTCGAGTTTTAGCTTTTTGATTACCTAAAGCTTCAACTATATGATATAGACCCTTTTGGTATGGCCTGTAGACTAGGAGAAAAGCAGTTAAAAATTCAGATTTTATGCTTGGCATTATAACATCTTGAGTCTAATGCAACTAGTTAAGCTGAGGTTGAAATATACTAAGAGCAATGACGACTATCCAAAGTAAATCTACATGAACCAGAGGGTGCATATGTGGAGGAGATGAAGTTTAACAAACCACTTTAGTCTAAAGAGTAAAGAAGACTTATCAGAAAGCCATAAAAACTTGTCTGGTAAATCAAGATATTTACTTTACAACATGTGAGCAGTATGTTTATAATTGGGCTTATTGGAATTATAGAAAACATGAAAAGCAGTTTAGAGAAATAAGACTGCAATTCAGAGTCAATTTATTCTTCAATGTGAGGAACTTTGTTGCACATATTATAATAAAAATAAAAGAGAACTTACAGGTGCACCCTTTGTGGAACAGTGTCATAAAAGAATATTAGTTTCCAACTCAGCTTGCAATAAAAGTTAATGCATTAACAATAAAAATGTAAAACAACTAGATTCCATCATTAAATCATGCTCAGCTTCTAAGTCTTAGCTATGAACAAACTACAATAAAATGAAAGTCTGATTTTTATAATCTTTTTATTTACTCTAAACAAACTTCTCAGAATGTTTAGTGCCTAGATTTCATGTGCCAGCCATGGACACTGCCAAGCAAATAATGGACACCTAGCACGGAGCTAAAAAAGTGACAAAGCTGAGGCAAGAGGAGACCCCCCCCCAAAAAAAAATAAAATTAATTTAAAAAGTAACCTATTTAAAAAGAGTTTGCAAAATAACATTTAAACTAGACTGTATTAAGACTAATGAGGGGCAACAGGGAAAGGTTAATTAAAGACAACTAGTTAAAAAGAAAGTATCTAAGAACATAATTTCTAAGAGTGGTATGTATATTGAAACATAGTTTAAGACATAGTACATGCAGATCTCCAGGCAATACTCCTAATAAAATAATGCATCCTATAATAGTTTGCTGACCTGGACACAAGCTGAAGACATAAAAGGAAGACGTTAATAAATTACACCACAGCATCAATAACATAAAAATAGGTACGAGTTCCATAGGTTAGGCTATTTACAGGACCAAATAATGAAAGTCACAACTTTTAAGAGTTTTAACAACTGGACTAGCACCTTAATCCATCCAGTGCTTGTTGAGTCATGTCTGACTTCTATTGTGACTCCCATGAGCAGCCAAGCTATCTGCAGAGTTTACTATGCAAGTAGGAAATACAAGTAGATCATCAGGTCTTTATTCTATATCACAGACATACCACAATAATCCTTACAGACAATTTAGATTCATCAGTATGCCTACTGTATGTCTTTGGGATGTGGAGGTAAAGGAAAGAACTCAGAGATAACTCAAGTGAACACAGGAAGGACATGTAGACTCCACACAGACAGAACCCCAGTAATGGATAAAACTGAAAAGCTGCTTGCTGTGAGGCAATAATTCCACTCACTACACCACTGTGTCATCCTAGCAGCATAAGAAGCAGTGTCATAACTGCATCCAGTAAAGTGAGAAAAACTAGAAGAAAAGAAAGTTTCAGTCAGGTTGGCTAAAAAAAGTTTCACAAAATAAGCTTTGAATTCCTGTTATCATCTATTTTCTATATGCAATTGTTCCAGTGGGGAAAATAATTAGTATAGTTAAAAAGAACATCTGAAAACAAATGTCAGTTTTAATCAGGAATTTGCAAAAAAGAAAATGAATGTCTTCTCGATAATTTATATTCCAGAAAAATGTCTACAGAAAACTTCAGTTGACAGTTCTGCCATGTACGACCTAATTAATTCTTCCCGGTGATAAGGATTTTTGATGTATCCTGAAATTTTAATCTTCTTCTTCTTCTTCTTTCGGCTGTTCCCATTAGGGGTCACCACAGTGGATCATCTGTTCCCATTTCTTCCTTCCCTCTGCTTCTTGCTCTGTCACGCCAACCACCTGCATATCCTCTCTCACCACAAACATAAACCTTATCTTAGGCCTTCCTCTTTTCCTCTTACATGGCAGCTCCATCCTTAGCATCCTTTTCCCAATATACTCTGCATCCCTCCTCAGCACATGTCCAAACCATCGTAATCTTGCCTCTCTGGCTTTGTCTCCAAACCTTCCAACCTGGGTTGACCTTCTAATATAGTTATTCCTAATCCTGTCCATCCTCGTCATACCCAGTGCAAATCTTAGCATCTTTAACTCTGCCACGTCCAGCTCTGACTCCTGCCTTTTTGTCAGTGCCACTGTCTCCAACCCATATAACATAGCTGGTCTCACTACCCTCTTGTAGACCTTCCCTTTCACTCTTACTGGTACTCATCTGTCACAAATTACTCCTGACACTCTTCTCCACCCACTCCATCCTGCCTGTACTCTCTTCTTTGCCTTTCTTCCACACTCACCATTACTCTGAACTGTTGATCCCAAGTATTTAAACTCATCTACCTTCGCCACCTCTACTTCTTGCATCCTCATCATTCCTCTGTCCTTCCTCTCATTAACACACATATATTCTGTCTTAGTCCTGCTGACCTTCATTCCTCTTCTCTCTAGACCATATCTCTACCTCTCCAAGGTCTCTTCCACCTGTTCTCTACTCTCACTACAGATCACAATGTCATCTGCAAACATCATAGTCCACGGGGACTCCTGTCTGATCTCATCTGTCAACTTGTCCATCACCATTGCAAATAAGAAAGGGCTCAGAGCTGATCCTTGATGTAATCCCTCTTCCACCTTAAATGCATCCATCACTCCCACCGCAGACCTCACCGCTGTCACACTACCCTCGTACATATCCTCTACCACTCTTAAATATTTCTCTGACACTCCCAACATCCTCATACAATACCACAACTCCTCTCTAGGCACCCTGTCATATGCTTTCTCTAAGTCCACAAAGACACAATGCAACTCCTTCTGACCTTCTCTGTACTTCTCCATCAACACTCTCAGAGCAAACATCGCATCTGTAGTGCTCTTTCCTGGCATGAAACCATACTGCTGATCACTAATCATCACCTCCCTTCTTAACCTAGCTTCCACTACTCTTTCCCATAACTTCATGCTGTGACTGATCAGTTTAATCCCACTGTAGTTACTACAGATCTGCACATCACCCTTATTCTTAAAAATCGGTACCAAAACACTTTTTCTCCATTCCTCAGGCATCCTCTCACTTTCCAAGATTTCATTAAAGAATCTAGTTAAAAACTCCACTGCCATTTCACCAAAACACCTCCATGCTTCCACACGTATGTCATCTGGACCAACAGCCTTTCAATTCTTCATCCGCTTCATAGCTATCCTTACTTCCTCCTTGCTAATCCACTGCACTTCATGATTCACTATCTGCATATCATCCAACCTTCTCTCCCTCTCATTCTCTTCATTCATCAGCCCCTCAAAGTGCTCTTTCCATCTGCTTAAAACACTCTACTCACTTGTGAGTACATTTCCCTCATTATCCTTTATCACCCTTACCTGCTGCACATCTTTCCTAGCTTGGACCCTCTGTCTAGCCAATTGATACAGGTCCTTTTCTCCCTCCTTAGTGTCCAACCTTTCATACAACTCTCCATACGCCTTATCCTTAGCCTTCGCCACCTCTCTCTCTTTGCCATGCACCTCATCTCCTTATACTCCTGTCTACTTTCTTCATCTCTCTGACAATCCCACTTCTTCTTCACCAACCTCTTTCTCTGTATACTCTCCTGTACTTCCTCATTCCACCACCAGGTCTCCTTGTCCTCCTTCCTCTTTCCAGATGTCACACCAAGCACTTTTCTAGCCATCTCCCTTACTAGCTCTGCTGTAGATGCCCAGCTATTTGGTAACTCTTCACTGCCACCCAGTGCCTGTCTTAACTCTGCCCTGAACTCCACCTCCAATTACCCTTTTTCAGTTTCCACCATTTAATCCTTGGTGCTGCCCTCACACTTCTCCTCCTCTTCTTGATAATCAATGTCATCCTACAAACCACCATTCTATGCTGCCTAACTACACTTTCCCCTGACACCACTTTACAGTCTCCAATCTCCTTCAGACTGGCCCTTCTACATAAGATATAATCCACCTGTGTGTATCTCCCTCCACTCTTGTATGTCACCCTATGCTCCTCCCTCTTGTTAAAATATGTATGCACCACAGCCATGTCCATCCTTTTCGCAAAAATCCACTACCATCTGACCTTCTGCATTCCTTTGCTTAACACCATACCCACCCATCACTTCCTCATCCCTCTGTTCCCTTCACCAACATGCCCATTGAAATCTGCTCCAATCACCACTCTCTCACCTTTGGGTACAGTCATCACCACTTCATCCAACTCACTCCAAAATTTTTCTTTCTCATCCATCACACACCCAACTTGTGGAGCATATGCACTAACAACATTCATCATTACACCATCAATTTCCAGCTTCATAAACATCACTCTGTCCGGCACTCTTTTCACCTCCAAAACACTCGTAGCATAGTGTTCCTTCAGGATAACCCCTACGCCATTTCTCCTCCCATCCACATCCTGAAATTTTAATAATTTGATGTAAACTAGTACCTTTGGTTCCTTAGTAAGATGGAAGAAAATGTCCTGCATAACACTTAGTAGGTTGATGAAAGCATATTTTCATGCAAGTCTCTGTGGAGAATATTATTACATCTACTTTTTTCTTCTGAGTCACTTTTTCTTTCAAATATGCAATTTGTTTGGAACGCAAGTCAAATTGGGATATGACATTAGAAATATAATCCCAATGGATTAAAACCCTTGTCTTAGACTCAATAATATTAGATACTAATTGAGACAATGTTGTCTTAGTACTACTAAGTCATGCCAACATTTTTTCTATACTTAACTGCAATGACTGTAATATTCCTTTCAGTTCACTGAGAGGAAGACTGTTATCAAAAATGGACCATGAAATAAATAGTTTTCTCTCTCTTTTTCAGAAATATTATGCCTTTTTGGTTTAATTTTTTTCTCTGCTACTGAAATTAATTTGTTTTTGTAACTTAATATTCCAAATCTTGTCAAGTTTTGCTAGTCATGCTGATGAAAATACGGAGTGTAGATTTGTTAAAACTTGTATAAAACTGGAAGAAATAAAATAACTGCAAACTCCCAAGAAGGAAGAAAGAGGAAAATGTATAGCAAAGACTGTAGTAAAATATAGCCCTGAGTGTATACAATCAAATAAATCATTGAAATGTCATGAACATAATCAAAGAGATCAGAAGAATAGAACACCACCAGACGTAAGCTGGAAACTCTACCATGGATGAACAATAAATGGAAACTGAAGTTGGAATAAAAATGCATTCTTTAATAGACCATTGTAGTAACAAAACTCATAGATATTAAGCGCTTTCATCCACACTAAGGTGGACTTCTTCAGGATGACTAACAGCTGCTCTTTCAGTTAATTTAAAAACTTTTTGGTGCCAAAATCTGCCCACTATTACATTTAAAGTAACATAGTAATAAAACATTTCAACAATGTTAAAATATATAGAGATCTGTTCGATCACTAATACTAAATTTATTTGTCCTAACCTATAATCTAAATATTATCTTGTGATAAACTATAAAACTTATACTTTACACTATAAAAAATGTCTGTCAATCCATAAATATGTACAAAAACATCCTACATCTACAAAAAACTGTACAATGATACAGACTGATGTAAATATAACGGCTATAAAATAGCTATTAAATAACTATGCACATGTTGGATAACTATTGTTTGAAAAATTCAGTATAAAATTGACCAATAATGTAAATATAAGTAAGTGTGTTGTTGTTGACCTAAGAAAACTTATATAAATACTTGCAAAATATAACTTCTTACAAAATATAACAATAATTTTTCTCACTTATACATTGTTCATAATTTTATAATTTTTATATATCTTTATTATGAACAGAAACACACCTAACCTACCTATAAGCAGGGGGTCAAGCCCCCCTGCACCCCTCACCCCCCCACTTATATATTCTAACTCCAAGGTCGCACTAAACACACAAACACAGAAAAAATACCACCACAAATACTCACACACACTAAAATCCCTACCCAATATCCTCAAACACACAACACTTACCTGAAACCCCAGATAAATCCACAAACCGCACCACACATAACAAATGCAACACCACGATAGCGGCAGATTCGACATTTGCGGATTCGACACTTCTGCATTCGGCATAGTGTAGTTTTGAGTAACTGCACTTTCCACTATTCGGTCTCGACGTACCGAAATTCGACATTTCAGTACGTCGATATATACATATATATATATATATATATATATATATATATATATATATATATATATATATATGGATCTATGTCAGATGATCGAGTTTTCAGAAACTTGAATTCATACAGATGAGAACATAGGATTGAGTCTCCAAAAACTCAAACATCAAAAAAAATTTTTTTGTATTTTTTCCACTAACAGATTTGTTTTTCAATTGAATTGTACAGGTTATAGTAGGTCACATTAAAGGTGGGAAAAGTTTTGAAATGATTTATTGTGATATTATATCACAAAAAATTGGCATTTTAACAGGGGTGTGTAAACTATTTATATCCACTGCATAGAGAAAGAGAGTTGTGTGAATATGCATATATACAGCATTTCTCAAAAAATGTTTACTGGCATATGAAAACCAGTGACGTGATAAATTAATGTGACAAACTATGGTGCCTTAATATTTAAAACTATATACAATCAGGTTTCAAGGTCTTGCAGACACCAACAAAATGCTTAATCACGGGCAGCTTATATGGAGTATGTACTACAAAACACAGATGTCCTTAAAGATGTTGCTTTGCACAAGACCTGTATAAATGTAGAACATAACAAAGGGTAGGCATTACATAAACAAAAGGAGTGATTTGAGAATAGAATCCACAAACAACCTACAATACAATGACTGGCTGCAATGTCAGGATTCCATATACACACTTGTGTAAATCGGACTTTCCTGGTAAACAGCTGCTAAATAAATAAATAAATTGCATAACCCAGTCATCTTAAATGCTTTTCCACCTGCATTGCTCACATATCCTTAATTCATGTAGACGATATTGTATGTTTATAGTCATTAATAAACATTTAACAATGAAGTTATTCAGTTAAGTGTTTCTGTATGTAATGCATTTGAAGCACAATGAGATCCTCGCCACTAAACTAAATAACATTGAATACTCTTGAGGTGCTGCAGATAACTTAGAAATGCATAGTCATCCATGGCCTACACATTGTAGGCATTAATGTACACTGACAGTAAAACATGTACAGACATTTTACTAATGCAGCATCCACCCTGACTACAGTAACATAGTGAGTGAATTAATGCTTTTGTGGTATTTGAACCTCAAGTCACTCAGCTTCAAACAATACTACTACATTGATTAACCAGTTGAGCTAATCAACAATGCCACCATTTTCAGATTTTCAGGCTGTATTAGGGACTCCTAGTACATGCCAATGCACACACAAAATATATATATATATATATATATATATATATATATATATATATATATATATATATATATATATACATACATATACACAGACATAGATCTGTAGCTATATCTATAATATATTTCTATAGCTATATTTATCTATGTCTATATCTATATCTATTTTTTAATTTCTCCAAGTCTTTTGGGTTTCTAATACCATGATGGGAATGGACCCCATTCCTAAGTCAAAGTATGATTAAAGTTCATGAAATTAGTATTGTTTTAGTCTTTGATGTCAGCTAGTAGTGCTCTTCGCAGCCCCCGCAATGTGCCCAGTAATGACTCCTTCTGCAGTTTGTATGGAGTTACATGTATTGGTAACATATCTAAACACGACTGTAAATTATTTTTTATAAGACCCATTGTTCCTACTACTACTGGAACTGTCTGGGTATCTTTCTTTCACATGGCTCTCATTTCTGCCTGCAGATCCTGATATTTTATGACTTTGTGTCTCTCTGTACACAAGACACTGTAGTCACTGGGTGTGGTAATTTCAATGATCAATGCTACTCTTGCCTTCTTTTCTTGGACCACTATATTCAGTTTTCTAGCATCTATTTTTTGAACTGTTGGTAATGGATGATCCCATGTGATGTAGACTTCTTCATTTTCTATGATGCTTTGTGGCTCATGTTTCCAGTGTTTTTCAGCCACTTCAATACCACAATGTTTGCACAATCCCCAGTGCAACAGTCTCATCACATTATTATGCCTTTCAGTATACAGTCCTTCTGCCATTAGTATGTCGCAACCAGCAATTAGGTGTGCAACTGTTTCTAATTCAGTTTTACAAAACCTACATTTGTCTGTTTCTCTCACATGTTCAATGAACTTTATAACATATATGGATCTGTATGCAACCCACTATCTTGGGCCACCAATATTAACCTTTCATCTCTTGGTTTGAATTCGCCTCTCCTTAACCATTCCTGTGTTCGTTTCTGATCAACATGAGGTTCTAACAGACGTTTTCTATACTTGCAACTATATTTATGCTTTTTCCCCATTTCTTGCCTTCTCATTTGATCCTTCACCTTATATTCTTTCTTTTGTTTTTTGGCACATTAATTTGCTGCCTGGTTTTTATCTACTTCTGGTTTGATTTCCATTCCTGCTTGACGCCGATAAGCCTCTGCTAGATTAAGCAGAGTCATCTTAAATTTATTCTCCCCATGTTTCAAAATTTTCACTATGTTTGGGTCTTGTGAGGTCAGTAGATATGTGCGTAGTCACAGGATTGCTGATCTATACATATAATCAATTTCAAGGAGGCCCATCCCTCCTTTCAAACGGGGAATATATAATCTTGGTATGCACTGATTTTTATAAATCATTTGGTGACATGAAGCATCCTTCTTGTTTTCCTATCTCATCTATCCAACACATTTTGGTGCAATCAATCACTCCAAATCTGTAAGTTAGGACAAGAAGAGCAAATTGCTTTATAGCTTGGATTTTGTTCCTAGATGTCAGTGCTGTTTTTGGGATTAATTTAAGTCTTCTGAAGTATTCCTTACTACGTTTTATTCACATTTGTTCATATTTTATTGTTGATCCTTCATCAGTTCCCAAGTATTTATACACTCCTTCTTGCTCAAGTTCTTTTATATCACATTCTTGTCACAAACTGATGTTTTCTTGGTGCTGCAGTTTTCCTGCTTTAAAGATTGCTTTTGCACATTTACCAAGACCAAATGACATTTTTATATCATCTGAAAAAGTTTTGACAACTTGCAGTTGTGCTTTCAGTTCCTCATTTGATGAGCTATACAGTTTTAAATCATCAACAGAAGGTGAGAAGTCTTTAAATTTTGTTGTTTTCTAGGAAACAGATTATAGCCACCATGGCCTAAACTGTTGAGCAAACAGCTTAATAGATTAAGGGCAAGGCAGAATAGTAACGGTGACAGAGAATCACCCTGGAATATCCCCCTTTGAATTTTTATCCCTAGGATAACAATTTGTCCTTTATCATGGCTTAATTGCAAAGTTGTCTGCCACTGTTTCATGGTCACTGTAATGTAATCGATCAGTGTGGGGTGTATTTTACACATTTTTAAGCACTCCTTTATCTATGAATGAGGGATACTATCAAATGCTTTTTTGTAGTCAATCCATGCCATGCTTAGATTCTTCCCCCTTTTTACAGTTCTCTACTATGACTTTATTTAACAACAAATGATCCTTTGTTCCATATGACTTTCTTTTATTGCCCTTTTGTTCTACTTCTAATTGAGTTTTCTTCTAAATGACTATAAACTCTGTCGGTATCAATCCCCGTGCATAGATTATAGTTCGTCAGAAGGCAAGTTATTGGTCTATAATTTTTAGGGTAGCTTGGAGGTTCTCTCTTAAGTAGGAGCATTGTTTTTCCTGTTGTTAGCCAGATTGGTGTCTCTTCTGGGTGCGCATATAAATAGTTCATACTCATGGCTAAATCTTCATGCAAAGATGTTAATACTTGTAACCAGAAGTTAGGTACTGCATCTCAGCCTGGGGTTTTCCAATTAGAGGCTTTTCCTAACTTTGTTTCAGTCTCTCTAGCTATTACTTCATCCCATTTCATATCCTGTACCTTTAAACTTCTTATTCTTTCTTTTACTTCTTCTATCCATTTAGCATCTTTGTTATGTTCCACAGGATCTTCAGAGATACTTCTCCAAAATGTATCTATTTCTTCTTTTTTTGGCAGTCTTTCAATTCCTTTTACCTTATTTCCCAGTTCTCTATAAAACCTTTTTGGGTCATCAATAAATTGCTTATTTTGCACTTTTCCTTTATATTTATTGTCGCATCTTCTAACTTGTTCCCCCTGTGCTGAAATGTTTAGTTTGTTTTTGCGATAGTGCATGATAGATCCTGGTCTGTTCTAATATTGCGCATTGCTTTTATCACATCTATCTTTCTTAGTATTTTTGTTGATCTATTTCCTCTTCTGTAGTCTTCTAACAGTGACATTTCTTGTCTTAATTGCTTTCTGATTTTCTCTATTCGATATTTCCATGATGGTATTCAATTTCTCCCCTTCCTTTCCCTCACTGCCCTGTGTTCTTATGGTAAAACTTTATCAATTATTAATTTAGCTGCACATTAATATATCCTGTTTACTTCTGTTATATCGCAAGGATCTCTATGGACAGTCCTAATTATTGTGTTCATTTGTTTTATCAGACTTCTAACTTTTTGGGTTTTATTAACCTTCTGCAGTCTATTTCTTTCATTGATCTTGATATATCTGCCCATGTCTATTAAATCAAGCAATTCTTCTCTTAGCTCATTTTCTTCCAAATTGAGGGCACACCCCTTGTTTTCCATTTCCTGCGGGCATTCTATAGAAGGTTCTATAGCATCTTCCTGTGATACAGTCTTATCAATTTCATCCTGTACTGTCTGTTGCTCTATCATATAGGAACTCACTGGCCTGTCACTCCTCAACATTGACTGCATCAAGAGTTTCCACAGTTTCCTGTTCCTTCCCTTACTGTCTGGCTTCAAGTGGACATTTATACTGGTTTTCTGTGGAAAGCTTCAAATTATCTTCATATGGCACCTGACCAATTGTTTTCTGTTCCACCGGTTTCCCCTTAATTTGGATAACCATTACTCTATCCTGTTGTGGTGCTTTCTGAATTAGATTTTCTACACTGAATCCTTCACTTTGCAGGTACTCCATAACCTCCATTTCTATTTCTTTAACTTCTCCATTACAAATCTCCTTTTCCTCTTTGTCTTCTTATTTTTGCATTGTAAAATTTTCCATATCTGGATTCATTTGTCAGTATTTCTCTTCAAATATCTTTGGTGCAGCTCTTTTTGCACTGTTTATTTTTGCGTTCTCCTTTGCATAAATATTATATCGCATTAAATCACTTTTCTTTCCCGTGTCCATATTTCTTCTTCAGATGTTTCCTGATCTTCTTGTTTCTCCTTGCTTTGGGGACTTACTCCATCCTGCTGTGATGTAACCTGTGTTAGACCTTCTACATCAAATCCTTCACTCCGCAGGCATTCCATAACTTCAACTTCTATTTTTTTTAACTTCTACTTTACTGATCTTCTTTTCTACATTCCATCTTTGTGATATTATTTTTTTATTGTGAAATTTTCCATATCGGATGCCTTTGCCTGTATTTCTCTTTGAATGTCTTTGGGACTGCCCTCTTTACATTGATTAATTTGGCTTTCTCCTTTGCATAAATATTGCACCATATCAAATCTCTTTCTTTCCCATGTCCATATTTCTTTTTTATACTTTTCAAATATCTCTTGGTTTTGTTGTTTATATTTTTGCACTTCCTCAGATGCTTCTTTTTCCAAACAGATCAAGGTTTATTGATCTATATACTGTTTTTCACAAATCTGTTGTATTAATGAACACAAATTTTCATTTGAAGCTTCTGACAGTTTTTCTTGCCGAAGTATTTTTCTTTCCTCTAATTCCCCTCTTAATCATTTTGTAAATCTTGTGTCAGGAAATTCTGGGCTTTTTGCATAATAATAACAATACATAATTTCTTTCTTATCCTCAGTAGTCCACTTTATCGTCTTTATGGCTCTTCTTTGGCCTATCAGTTTTTGTGATTTTTGTGGACTGCTACTTCCTTTTACAACAGGGGGGCCATCCTCCCCCTGGGCCTGGCCTGGACCCATTGTAGGAATGTTTCCGTATTTTGAGGATTCTACACTGTCATCTTTTCCAGTCCTGGCACCAGTGCACCTACCAGGACTGTCCACTTTTTTATCTTGGGTCTTGTGCACCCAGCTATCTTTTTTAGTTTTTGACCTACTTCTGTCCATGATATATGCTATATAAATACAGTCTATATATCAGTGTTGCCTTGGTGAGATTGGGTCCACCACACAAATGTAATCACCAAGACTTCAGGATAAATTAAATTTCAGCAATACTGCTCTCCTTTCTTGCTGACTTTTCATCTCTCCATTCGGATCCCTATCTGTCTGTATAGATAGATAGATATAGATGCAGATATATAGATATCTATATTTATATCTATATATAAATATCTAAATATATATGTGTGTGTGTGTGTGTGTGTGTGTGTGTGTGTGTGTGTGTGTGTGTGTGTGTGTGTGTGTGTGTGTGTGTTTATATGGATTTATATATATATATATATATATATATATATATATATATATCTATATATAAAAGCATTAGCACAAATGTACTGTCACGAATGAGGAACTGTGTTACTATACATTCCTGCACACCTGAACTTCAGTCCTTGCTTGTTTATGGATAAGTTTAGACTGCACAGTCATGCAGCCATTAATGATGTAATAATCACATTCTGCTTTACAGCAAACATAATGATGGTAGCAGAGAAGACATATATTACTGTAACTGCAGTCTGAGCATTACAAAGATGTGCACCCTACTCTACTTCCCCATTAGATACTATTACATCTTCCTGTATATACCATGAATAGTTAGGAATCACAAATTATTACTGCCCATTATCTGTTCAGTACCTGATAAAAGTAGGACATAGGTGTTAAGGTCTGGAATATGGTACATACTGTAGGCATCTGGGAGCTGTTGCCGAATCTTGGCAATCCTCTAAAGAAGTTATAACCAGTCTTGATGAAGATCATCTTAGTGGTGGTGGACCTGCAGTCCTGAAGAGGTTGGTATGTCCTCAAAGCTCCCTAACAATCCATTTCCAAACGTTGATGTGAGCGAGGTTCCTCTGACATGCCTTCATCCTCATGTGATGTTGCAGATACACCAATAGCATATGCAGGTTGTCTTCCTCCATCCATTGGGATGTTTTTATGCACTACAGTCTCGTCTCAGTTGAATCTCAATGAAATCGGTAGAAATGTTGAAGAAAAATGCCTTCTGATAATTGCTCACTGAGTTACAACTCAGTTTTCAGGTAGCAGGGGAATGATCTAAAAATGTTTCATGATCATCTGTTAAAACTGGCACAGATAGGGTGGTAGCAGTCTATTGGTAGACATTGGGCATGTGCTCTACATGTGCACTTTTACTGGCAACTATTGAATATTTGTGCTGAGCACTGTATACTTGGTGTGTGCTATTGGTAATGTGCCGAAATACGAGAACTTACACAGACATTAGCAGATGCTACTCCAAAATAGTCTATGCTAAAAAGCTTATTAATTATGCATGGTACAAACAGTACTTAATACCTGTGTGCACTGAGATACCCTTCCTGTTAGGTTTACTTGCCTGAGTCATCATACCCATAATGTAAGCTTTCATGGGGTCAGCTGCTTATGTTGCTGTTTTGAAGAATCATGCTTATTATTGGTCTGTGATGGTTAGAATGCCTTGTGAGTGACATATTAGTCATATTACACTGAGTATGCATATTAAATCATCTGCACATGAGCATGTACTTATATAAAGGGTAAGGGGTGACTTTCCCCATATGCATTTTTATGGATACATGTCCAACATTTGTAGTGAAGTTTCTCCCATATACACATTTCCCTCAGCCGCAGTGAACTATGGATACAGATGAGTTCTGACCATGTCCATCAGTAATGCAGTGTCTGCCAGTCCCTAGTAGTTTGTTTTCAGATAATGACATGTTATAAGACTTTCCACAAATTGGACATAATAAATATGGCTTGTGGATATTCACTGATGCTGAGTTCTACATTAGAAGATGTCACTCCATTCAGTGGGACTGACAGGACATCCAAATAAGCCAGCCTGTACTCCTCTTCCTGCGTTCACATTCAGACATTGCAGCTATGATCTGTATGTTCATTCATTCTTAATGTGCAGAGGTGCTGTTTGGAACAGAAGGTTCATAGGTTAGTACTAGACTAATTGCCCTTATGGGCCATTTTAAGCCTAGCCAATTACCCCTGTGAGAATCAAACCCCATACCATGTGTCTGTAAGGCAAACACCTTAACCATTATGCCAACCTCCCACCTACATATGGATACATATGTTGGTCACATGTGGCCGCATTACACAGTTCTGAACCTCTGTGTGAATTACTGTATTCACATATGTTCCATATTACCCCTCTGTGTAGGCAACATAGTTGGGATAGTTGGCTCTGCAGATGTATGTAGGTGTGAATAAACCCACAGACATTGCTGCTGAAGTGTTGGTGTAGCACTAATGTGAATAGTGAATGATCACGAACAGTCCCACAGACCTGGGATATAAGCCCATCTCTGAATGTATGACATATCCTAAGCTGTGGACTGGGGAGTATGTGTAGTACATGTATGCTGTATACTTAATGACATAAGCAGCACATGCTAGATGCCATGCATGTTTACTATGATTATCTGTACATGATGACGCACGGTGGTACAGTGGTAGCATTGTTGCCTCACAGCAAGAGGTTCTTCTGTTCGATTCTTGACTGGAGTGCCTTCTGTGTGGAGTCTGCATGTCCTCCCCGCGGTCAAGTGGCGTCCAAAAGACATGTGTGAATGTGCATGCCTTCATTGAATGTTGGGTGTCGGGCTGGCAACTCGGCACCATAAAAATCTACTGCCAGTCATTAGCGGACCAGAGTTCCGCTGTGGTGATCCCTAACCGGGAAAAGCCAAAAAGACAAAATGTGGAGCAGAAATCATCTCATACTTTTACTGCTAATCTAACAGTAGGTATACTGCATCTATACATCCTGATATGTGCACATTTTATTTTAGCAGATGCCTAGTAGATGCAGAAATGAAATTTTTTTTCGGTTCAGTTTCCCAAAGTCTTTTGGGTTTTTAATACCATGATGGGAATGGTCCCCATCCCTAAGTCAGGGTATGATTAAAGTTCATGAAATCAGTATTGCTTCAATCTTTGATGTTAGCCAGAATTGCTCTTTGCAGGACTCACAGTGTGCTCAGAATTGAATCATTTTGTAATTCATACAGGTTACATGTATTGGTAGCATGTCTAAATACAACTGTAAATTCTTTTCTATTAGACCTGTTGCTCTTACTACTATTGGAAATGTCTGGGTATCCTTCTTCAACATTGCTCTTATTTCTGAATGCAAATCCTGGTATTTTATGACTTTGTGTCTCTCTGTACATAAGACACTGTAATTGCTGGGCATAGCAATTTCAGTGAGTAATGCTGCTTCTGTCTTTTTCTTCCTGGACTACAATATCTAAAACAATGAGTAAAAAGGTCACACAGACAAACGAATCTGTAAAAACTACAAGAAAAATCTAGAGTTTCTACTGTGTGATTCTTTTATCCTCTTGTACTAGAGGCATATGGGAAATATGCAAATGACCTCTTAATGGCATCAGGTGTTTCAGCTCTATGGCAGTTCTGAATGCCCATCACTTTTTTCTCTTTTAAGTCTATGGACAAATTCAGGCCAATAAAGCCCATAGTCCACTTATGCTGTGCTGTGAGATCATAAGAAGACTGAAACATGAGGACTACATTGGCATACTTCTTCCACTTCACAGATGGCATACCTAGATCACTGCTCATGAGTATTTAAAGTCAATAACATTGTCCTGGGACTGTGTCTAATACACCCAGACCTCCCAACCATTCTGAGTTACTCGGTTTTTAACGAGTTTTGGGGTCCAAATGACGGGGTGCCACGATTCCCAAGTCGCACCCCTTCATTTCCAATTTTATTGCTTTTTTTTTTTTTAATTTTCACGCTGTCAGGGCTGACGTCATCATGTGTGCGATGACGTCAGCTCCGTCAGGCTACCAGCCAGTCAGAAGTGAGCTCAAGGAGCTCACATCATCATTTCTGGCTGGCTGAATTGAATTGCAAGCTGGCGGGAATGGGGAACAGCAGAGGAACTCATGTGTGACTGTGTGCAGGCCAGGAAGCTGAAACGGCAGAGTTTGTAAGCAGTGGAACGGGAACTACTCAGGGCAGAGTTTGCGAGCAGAGCAGGGATTAATGGCAGGAAGCAACGAAAGAGGAATGGGAACTACTCAGGGTAAGCTGGAACCACTCATTATTCAGGATAAGCTTGGTGTGTGTGTGTGTGTGTGTGTGTGTGTGTGTGTGTGTGTGTGTGTGTGTGTGTGTGTGTGTGTGTGTGTGTGTGTGTGTGAATGCCCCCATATAATACACTTGGTGGCTAGAGGTATTCAGGCTCAAACCCTGTACCTTTGGTACAGGGTAAAAAGAGCCTACTATCCCTAGCCACCACCATTTCTGAGTGAGTTGAGAGCTATGAGAAGTGAGAACATTTTTTTCTGCTAAGAGTTGAAAGTTATGCTCTGAGTTTTGTCCAGATTTTTTTTGTACTAAGAGTTGAGAGAGCTATGATGAGAAATAAGAACATTTTTTTGTGCTAATAGTTTAGAGCTATGATGAAAAGTGAGAACAAAATTTGTATTCCCCCATTATTGGCTTTGTTGTTTGTCCATGTTTTTTGTGTTGAGGTTAAGAGCTATGTTGAGAAGTGAGAAATGAATTTGTTTCAGTCTTCCTATTTTTCAGGTAGCTGCTGATTTGGCATAGTGGTATGTTGTTCTGACTGTGGTCCTGGGTTAAAAACTTGCCAATGAAATACATGATGGTAACACAACATTTTATTCTAGCAACTTTACAAAATTATACAAGCAATGTTTAAAATGTGTCCCTGGTTTTTGACCTTTTGTCCCCCTTCCCCCCCAAAAAATGAAATTGAAAATAAGTGTGAGACGCTGTGCAAGATGCCTATGGCTTACACTACTGTTATTCTATTTATAGTGTGGGTGTGGAAGCAGACTTTTATGATGGAAAAGTTCTGAATTGGGCAGTTTTGTCATTATTGGTTCATGTGTTTTGTTTCATTGCCTACAGTACAGATTACTGGTAAAATGTTCAAACAATAAATTTAAAATGCGCTCTAACATGTGTGTTGTATTATACAAGGAATACAATTTAATAAAGTCAGTAAGGTGTATAAAGAAAAGAACACATGTATGTTTCTTGTTTTGTGCGCAAGGGGCCAATGATTTGAAAACAGCCCAAAGGTGATCTTCATCCACCACTAGCCAGATGCATTTTCTTTGGATGTGGTGTGGGTTTCAATGCTGTTTCAATGAACGTGTGTTTCAAGGGTAAAGAAGTTTTAATGTCAAGCCTATTTTCATTGTGAGACACTATTGCTTTGTTTACCAGATGATGTCTTTTAGTGTTTCTGCATTGTTATGCTGTAAAATGTAAAAATAAAATCCAAATAATCATTGTAGAAGTAAAGCAGTATGCATACATTAGTGTTTATGGTAAATGGGGTGAAATAGGCAGGTAACAGGACATTGGAATGGCTGCAGGGTGACTCTGGTACCATATTTTGGTTGTCTGTTCTTCAGTTTGCGTTCGAAAGTTGGTATCCCACAGTTCCATTAAAGTGGGTGGGGTTATATAATTATGTATGCAAATTAGATGTTAATCAGCGTACAGATTTGTACCTATTTTTCATGGGCCTTGTCCAGATTTTTGATGTTTCCAGGTTTAGATGTATGAATACACCCAAAAGTGTGGGCAAATCCCTGCAAACAGCTATAAGTGTTAATTTATTACTATTGACAATTCCAACACAGTGCTCTGATTTTATAAGAGGATACATTTGGGCTGGGAAATAAATATAGTAAAATGCACATTTGGTAGAAAGGTTTTTTGATGTAATAAAGAATGCACAAATGAGTGAACACCAATCTGCATGAATAACATATGGTTGAATGTAGTTCTATACAGTGTAGATAAGCAGGAGTGTGCAGGAAAATTGATGTTCGATTGAAAAACTGGTGGTTGTGAGGATGTGTAAGACAGTGTTATACGGTTGTTGTCAATATGCATGTGTCCATGGGTTAGGGTTAGAGTAAGCGTTAGGGAAGGGAATAGAGTCAGTGTCGTGCATGTTTTAAGTTATGTATGTTCTGTGACTTTTCTCTTGTGTAGTGGTACTGTTAGGGAAAGAGTTTTTAGTAATGGAATGTAAAGGGTTAGGGTTAACCCACCTTACTCATGTGTTCTAACCCTAACCGAAACCCTAACCTTTACTCAATTACTGCCCTTAATCTTAACCCTACACATTACCTGCTAAAACCTATTTCCCTAATAGTATCACTACAAAGATGACACTTGATCTCGATTCTGATCAACTGATATAGAGCTTTTTTAGTGGGAGAGTGGTATCCAGTGTTTTGTGTTTCAGTCTTATGAGTCTTTCAGTGTATTGTGATTCTCTTTCTCTCTTTGTCTACTATTTCGGATTCTCTCTTATGAGTTGTTCAGTATTTCATGCCATACCCCATATATATATATATATATATATATATATATATATATATATATATATATGACTCCATGTTAGATGGACGAAAAGCCACATCAACGAAGATCAGTTCGCCGAGATGAGATCGCCGACAACGGAAATGTCCGACAATGGTGAGTAGTGCGGAATGGGATGTATTCCCATTCCCACAATGTGGTGTGATCTTGGAGTTAGAATATTTAAGTACGGGGGGTGTGGGCGATGTAGGGGGGCTTGCCCCACCCCCCCACTATACAGTCATTTGTAATTTTGTTTTGGTGTTTTACAGAGATGGAAAGAGGTTCTGTGCTGTACTTTGTTTACTTACCTTTGTTTGGCATTTCCGATGGCGATCTTGTCTCGGCGAACTGGTCTTTGTTGATGTGGCTTTTCGTCTATCTAACATGGACCCATACATATATATATATATATATATATATATATATATATATATATATATATATATATATATATATATATATATATATATATATATATATATATATGTGTGTGTGTGTGTGTGTGTGTGTGTGTGTGTGTGTGTGTCTGTGCATGGACTTAAATATACATACACATACTAGTCTATGTCCAGTACTTGAACTATCAAAAGTTTGAATGCTTAAACATTGAAAAAATAAAGTGAATCTAAAACATACAGAAAAAAATAAAACAGGCAAAACTTAAAAAAAAATCATGTACCCCACCTTGTGATGGTTGTGCCCCTCATTCAACTGATATAGAGCTTTTTTAGTGGGAGAGTGATATCCAGT